>NW_008794457.1:1573086-1574447 GCF_000699145.1 Aptenodytes forsteri | reverse complement strand
GGTTGGTGTCAGGGCCCTGGAGGGCATCACCTGGTGGTGGTGGCCAGCCGAGTGTCCCCGTACCTCGGTGATGAGCCGTCCCCGGGTCTTGTTGCGCTCGCGGTGGGCAGCCCGTTTCTTCTGCTGCTGCAGGACGCGCTCCCGACAGGTGCGGTACTCCAGGGCGAACTCCTGCAGCAGCTTGCAGATGGGCGTCACCTTCACGTCCCGCACTGCACTCGCCGGGTACCCCAGGTACAGCAGGAAGGAGTGAAACCTGCAGGGCCATTGGTCACAGCAGGCCACCAATGGGACCCTGGGGTTCCCGCCACGTCCCCAGGACCTCGAGCCACCAACCTGTTGAGGATGCGCCTGTGCACCACTTTCAAGATGACAATGCGCTGGGTGCTGTCCTTGAGGAAGTCCGTCAGCTTGCTCTTCAGCACCGGCTTGGTCTCGTGCTTGGCAATCACCTTCAGGTTGTCCCAGGAGGCCCTGCACCTCCGCTCCAGCTGCACCAGGCTGTTGGCCAGCTCATCAAAGTCAACCTGGAAGAGTGAGATGTCAGCCCTCGGCTGTGCTGGTGGTGCTGGGCAGCCATGGGACCCACACCCTTGCCTTGCCCGGGTGTCATCTGCCTTGCCTCACCTTGGCAGAGCGGGTGATGGAGGCAATCTCTGAGTAGAGGTCAGTGGTTTCTGGGAACTTCTCTACCACCATCTGGCAGAGATGGTGGAGCAGGGACTGCCGGTGCACCGTGTCCTTCACTTCGGAGACCTTCTCCAGGTAGCCCAGCTCAAAGCCTCTGCTCTGAAACACCAATGGACTCAGCAGGGCCTCTCCATCCCTCCTCCAGCAGACCTCCAGTCTGCAGACCCACTGGGCCCCCACCAGCACCATCCAGCCTCAGGCGCTGTCCCAGGCTTCGCATGGTCCCTCTTGGGTACCCATGCAGCATGGCTGGTCCTGTCCCTGCAGCACTCAAGACAGGCCATGTCCCTCCGCACCCTGCTCCTCACCTGGGAGCCGTTCAAGAAGTTGCCCATGGCCAGCAGCGTGGCCAGGATGCACTTGAAGGTGTGATTTCTGGCCAGCTGCTCCATGCCCACCTTCAGATCAAAGAGCGGCTCTGCAATCTCCTGGGTGAGGAGAGAAGCAGGTGAGACCCCTTGGCCACCCTCTCCCTTAGGAGCTTCAGCATTCGCCCTTGCCCATGAGGACAACTACCTCATGGTCAACCCAAGCCCATGCTTGCCTTGGGGACCTGCAGCCCATCCCCAGCCAGGACGGCACCTCCCGTACTCGGACATGGCTGGTCCCCACCAGGAACACGCTTGGCTCAGCGCTCAGCACTGCTGGCTGGCGGCCGGGTGGGAGGGCGG
>NW_008794457.1:1558804-1572932 GCF_000699145.1 Aptenodytes forsteri | reverse complement strand
CAGCGCTCAGCGCTGCTGGGGCTGGCGGCGGTGGGAGGGCGGAGGGCAGATGGGGTACGTGGCTCTGTACCTGCTCCAGGCTCTCGTAGTCCAGCTTGAAGGCCCAGAGCTGGAGCCTGGCTGTGAGGTCGCTGATGGAAGACAGGGCAAGCAGGAACTGCTCCGCAGAGCCCAAGGGCACATCAGGGTTGGCCAACTGGGCCTCCTGGATCTTCTGCTTCTCCTCCTCAGTCGGGACCATGGTCAGGATTTTCTAAAGCAGGCAAAGAGGGACGTGTCAGACTCCAGACATGTCACCATGGGACATGTCACCCCAGGGCTGGCAGCACAGGCATCATGGCATGGAGGTGTCCTGGCCAGGGGAGACAACCTGCATGAGGACATCAGAGGGGCCGAGCTTCTCTCGTGCTCACCTCAATCCCTTCCTTATTGACTGCAAACTCGTCAAAGTTGAGCACAGCTGTTTTGATGATGTGCACGGGTGGCAGCACCGTGAGGCCAATGTTGATGGCGTTGCTCCTCTTGGGGTCCAGCACCACCACCACCTTCTTCCCATCGATGGCCTTCTGCAAAGAGGACAGGATGGATGGGGACAGCCAGGCAAAGGGCTCACCTTCATGAAAACACCATGGACACAGGGAGCCGATCAGGGACCCAGTGGTGAGCCAAACCTCCGCACTGCCCATCACCGTCCCCACGGAGCCTCCGGGCTGCGGGTACCCATCCTCAGCACAGGGTAGGGGTGACAGTGCATGCCTAGGGTCCCCACAGGAGCTAACAGCCTTCCTCCCACCCCTCAAGTCCTCTTGGCTGACGAGTGCCAGCCCGCTGGTACCTTTGAAGTTGGCACTTCCTTTGACCGTGACTCAAAGAGATGCTCCAGTTTGGCAGCATTGACCTCAACGTTCTGCAGGGACGCCCACAGTGTCGCCTGGCCAAACCTGCCTGGCCCCACGGTGCCATCCAGCTGCTTCAGCTCCTTCCAGAAGAGCTTCACTGTCCTCTTCTTCTTGGCCTGGGAGGGGCCATCCATTGCTGAGAGGCCTGGCAGCCCTGGGGGGGGTGGGCAGCTGGGGACCGCAGGGGGTGGAGGTGGAGGTGGTGGGCAGCCAGAGACCGCAGGAGGTGGAGGTGGCGGCGGAGGGCAACCAAGGACCGCAGGAGGTGGCGGGGGAACCATGAGAGCTCCAGCGCTTGTTGCTTCAATGCCGGGATGAAGGAAGGAGCTGTTGGCCATGGGCGCCGTGTCCAGGATGTCAAAGTCTTCTTCTTCCCCCAAATCAGTGAAGTCCAGGTCCTTGATCTTCAGCTGCCCGGGGCTGGCCTCCAGGCGCTCCCACGTCAGCTCCATGTCCTTCTTGATAGGCATCATCCCGGTGTTCTCCAGCTTCTGAGTGTGGGTCTCAGCATCTACGCCGGACATGGCACGCGCCAGCTTGGCGTGGGCACTGGCCACTGGCCCGTCTGGGGCCCTGCCATGGAGCCAGGCGCCCTCCTGCTCCCGGCTGCAACCTCCCTCGGCGTCCATCTCCACCTCACTCTGGACCAGGGGGGACGACGGGACCTCAGGGAAGACCTTCTCCCTCCCCGGCTCCGAGGAGCCCTTGGCGTAGAGCATGTCCAGCATAAACTTGGTGTCGGAGGAAATGGTGCTACAGGAGTCGGTGGTGTCCAGCCGAGCCAGGTGAGACCCTGCAGGGAGAGGGGAAGAGGCTGGGACAGCCCACTTGGAGGGGGCAGGTGCTGCTGGGCTGCACATAGACTTGGGGTCCTGCTCCCCAGCGGGGTGTGCTCGGATGCCAGCGTTCGGAGTGGGAAGGGGAGGTACTACCCAGCTCCTCCATGGCTCTGGGTATCACAGGCATGGAGTGGGGGCAGAGGGGCCACTAATGCCCACCCCAGGGACCCCGATGAGCCCAGAGCCAGGAACACACATGCCGGCAGCACCTACTTATGCTGGGTGGCACCATCCCAGGCTCAGGGGTGCCGCTGTCCCTGTCCCACGTGAGAGCGGTGGGATGCTCCAGCATGGCATCACCGAGGACATCGAGCCGTCCCTTGGCCATGGAAGAGATCTTCTCCTTCTGGGCTGCGGCCAGGTTCTCCAAGAAGCGAGCTCTGTGAGACAGGGGTGGATGTTGGCCGGGAGCAAGGCAGGGATGGGGACGATGGGTCAACCACACCATGCCACACTGCACAGCCAGCCCCGCAGCACAGAAACCCCCTGCACTGGCCACACCACATCAGGGATCCGGAGGATTCAAACTCCTCTGAGCCTTGCAGAGAGACAGGTGATGCCACCACGGCTCGGGGACAGGGATGCCACAGTCCCATGGGAGCTGAAAGCTCATGCCGTCAGGGTGCCACCGTCACCTGTTGGTCCCAACAGACCTGGTGCTCACTGCGACCCTCATCCAAAAGCCGCAAAACCCAGGAGGGCACCCGGGCAGAGACTCGGGGGGACCCTCCTGCTCCTCATGCCCTGCGTGGCCGGAGCCCAGACACCTCCGGCTGGGCAGCAGCCTGAGGAAGCGCATGCCTGGAGACACACGCATGCCTCTACTTACTCAAACTTCCTCAAAATAGGCTTGTCCCCACGCAAGGAGGGGGCATCCTCCCGCCTGAGGGAAAACAGGGGTTAGCCCCCACTGCCGGCAGCCCCCTGGGGGCTCATGCCTCTTGCACGCACCTGCCTGGCAGCCCTCCAGCGTGGGACCCTCACCCCACCATCACCCCATGGCCCTGGGGTTCACGGGGAGCCGGGAGAGCCCCAGCGAGTCCCCTCCTGCCCAGGCACTGCATGGCATTGGGTGCTGGCGAGACGAGGCACTGTCCCCCCCACCAGAGCCACCCAATTTGCCACCAGGATGGCAATGCCAGCTCCCTGCCAGCCCCGGGGCGGGCTGTGCCACCCCCAGCAGGGACACCTCACCCCAGAAGGGGGGGATCAGAGGGTGCCATCACCCCATGGGGGGATGCTGGCGATGGGGGGAGCAGGCTGGGGTCCCACAGGCAGAGCTCAGAGGGGAGAGGCAAAGGATGGGGGCAGCGAGGTGGGCGCAAGGGGCAGCGAGGTGGGGCAGGGCAGTGCCCACTCCTGCCGGAGCATCACTCCAGGAGGAAGCACACGCATGCAGAGCCTGGGCACTTACCAGACAGGGGCAGTTTGGTGCAGCCTGCAAAAGGAAAGATAGAAAGAGTGGGCAGAGTAGAGAGCAAGCGTGGGCAGAGAGGAGCAGGAAGGAGGAGCTGGAGCAGAGCTGTGCGTGCCCAAAGGATGCCCTGGAGCCCCTGGCTGGACCCTCTCAGATGCCCACTCCCCCATCACGCTTCTCTCCAGCCCCATTGCTTGCCCAGACTCTCTTTCTCCCTGGGAGCTCCCCCACAGCCCCAGGGGAACCCTCCATACACCCAGCCCCTCCTGGCTGCTTACTTGTAGATGCTGCGCTCGCCTGGGCCCGGGGGCTGCTCCTTCTCAGCTGGAGGGGAGGCCAGGGCCAGCCGCACGCTGGACGCGCTGTTGTAGACACTGACTGGACAGGGTCTGGAAGAAGAAGTGACAGGGACTAAGAGCAGGTCCCACAGGGCTGCCCTCCACCCTGGCACCAGGAATGGACCAGAGCACCGCATCCCAGCGTCTTCGCCATCCCGGGAGCATCCCTGCCACGGACCACCTCCAGCTGTACTTACTCTGCGGGGCTGCTTGGTGCGGGGACAACTGGGGTGTCCTCGGTTGGGGGCTCCTTCGGGGTGCCAGGGGACCCCAGCAGCGGCTGGGCATCAGGGCTGGGCTCTGGGCAGCCACCCTGGGATCGCCACCCGCGCCGGCCCTCATCCGTCCTCCTCCGCTCCTTGCGCCCCCCCGGGGGCAGCTCCTCCACCCCATCCTCCAGCTTGAGAGCACTCTGCGGAGGGGCCGGGGGGGCATGACACCAGGCACGGCACCCCTGCCAGCCCATGAACCAGCCCTCCCCGTGTCCCCACGCAGAGCCTCAGCTGGTGCTGGGTGATGCCCTGCCATGGGACATGGCGCGTGGGCAGATCCCGCTCACGGGCATCACCCGAGGGAGTGATACTCACTTCGTAGAGTGAGAACTGCTGCTTCAAGTCGAGGTCGGTGCCCTTGCTGCCCAGGTACTGCTGCACCACCCGCTCCATGCCCTGCTGCTCCAGGCAGTCCGTCACGTCGTAGAAGGTGTCCTGGTCTGGGAGGGCTGCCAGCGTCTGAGCAGGACCAGAGGGACGCTGCTGGGACCGGTGTGACCCACGCTGAGCCCCACCAGCGTGGCATCACGGGGATACCCTGCCACCCCCCTGGACCTTGTTGATCAGCGTCATGGTGAACACCAGCAGCTCCGTGTCAGCCCCGTTGCGTTGCTCCAGGATGGCCATCAGGTTGGACCACGGGCACGTGCCTGAGAAAAGCGACACGTGAAGGTGACATGCAGGCCATGGGGGTGGGGGGGACACACTGTCCCCCAGCAGGGACCTCACGGGCAGCTGGGTCTGCACCCACCTCTCGCCTGGTCCACGGCGTTGACAGCACAGATGAGGAGCAGGGCGTTGGCCTCCGTGTACTCCACGAATACCAGCAGCAGCTTCAGCGCCATCTTCACCACCAGGCGAAACTGGGAGAAGGGATGGCGGCTGGGCCGGCGGCAGGGGGCTGCCAGTGCGATGCCAGGGCACTGCAGGGTGGCTGTGCCCATGCCCCAGGGCTAGGGGCTTTGCCGTGTGGCCAGGGACCAGCCTGCAGCTGTGATGCTGATGGCCAAGGGGCACCAGGAAGGGACCCGGAGTGAGACCCTCTTACTCAGGCTCTGTGCCCAGGAGCATGGTCACATCAGGACGGGGAGCTCTGGGGATCCTGGGTGACATTCAGATGGGTGGGAGTAGGACCCAACATACCCAAAGGTGCCAGGGCACCAAGCCTGAAGGCAGAGGGTGGGGTAAAGTCCCCGAGGGATGGTGCAAGGGGACAGCCACAGGCATGGGTGCAGCGGGGGGCACAGGCAGCCCCCCCAAGGGCAGCAAGGGCTTACCGGGCTTCCTGACAGCGTGTACAGCCACTGGACGGTCTCGTTGTGGTTAATGACACCCTGCATGCCGTCCATGAAGAGCATGATCTGGCTCAAGGCTGCAAGGCAGAGGGCGGGCAGGGTCACGGCTTGGCGGGTAGGGCTTTCCCAGCCCCACACAGCATCACCACGACAAGGGCAAGGACTGGCAGCTGCCTGCAAGGTAGCCCAGGCAAACTTGCTTGCTCGCCCCCCCCAAGTGCCAGCCTTCCTCCCCGGGGATGAGAGGTGCCCTCTACCCAAATACCAACCCCGGAGGATGTAATTCTGGTAGTTCTGGTCGGCTTCTGCCCCCACTTTGATCAGGCACGTCAACCCATCCAGGTTCACGAACTCCGGCACCAGGTCCTTGTCCTCCTGTGGGGCAAAGGCCAGGGGTTACTGCAGCGTGGGGAGGCAGGGGTGGGCATCCAGCCCCAGGGGAGCTCCCCCAAGCCCCCCACCGTGCTGGCATCACCGTACCTGAAAGAGCTGCTTGAGGGAGAAGAGGGAACGCCGCAGCTCCGGCCCCTGTGAGTTGTACAGCTTCTCTGGAAGGAAAGGAGAGACGCGGCGTGACGGCCTGACCCACAGGGGCTCGCTGCTGAACCGGGGCTCCAAAATACTCCTGGCTGCCTGGGAAAGCCCCACATCCCAGCTCAACCCCTGTGCCATCACCCCAGGATGCCGGCACTGCCTGGCTGTCGGACACACAGGGTGGAAGCAGCTGCAGCTTCACAACTACTTATTTCAGCCCTGCCACCTCCCTATTTCTTTTTCTTCTTTTTTTTTTCTGCCCAGCAATGACATAAATATCCCGTCTGGTTTCCTGTGCAGAACCGAAACAGGAACACGGGCAGGAGGCAGAGCTACTTTTAGCCGTCCCTCCCCGGGCACAGTCCTGGCACTGTCCCGGAGCCCCCAGCAGCCCCGCGGCTTGGGAAGAGCTGCAGGATGGGGGCGGGAAGGACGGCAGCGTGACACCGGCTGCTTGGGGACAAAAGGACGGTCACCAGGCTGGATGGAGACTATATGCTCGTGGGGACGGTGCCTGCGGGCAGGAGCCAGCATGGAGCAACCAGGGCAATGGGAAGCTAGAAAGCCCTGCCTAAACTAGTGGAGACCAAAGGCGTCGGGAGCCAGTGCTTCCCGCATCCAAAAATTGAGTTATCCGAGCATCCCGAGTTATTTGGATGTTATTTATATGTTATTTATAAAGTTATTACAGCTTATATAATAATATAAAGTTATTACAGCTTTAGAGCTGTAACAAGCCAAAACCAAGCTGTACAAGGAGCCCTCCAGACATGCCCACGAGGGCTCTGTAAAACACAAGGTCCCGGCAGCCTCCTCTGCTCGCTTCTCGGCTTTTCAGCGCAGCCGACAGGGAAAGCAGAACAGCTGAGAGGGAAAGCAGAACAGCTGAGAGGGAAAGCAGAACAGCTGAGAGGGAAAGCAGAACAGCTGAGAGGGAAAGCAGAACAGCTGAGAGGGAAAGCAGAACAGCTGAGAGGGAAAGCAGAACAGCTGAGAGGGAAAGCAGAACAGCTGAGAGGGAAAGCAGAACAGCTGAGAGGGAAAGCAGAACAGCTGAGAGGGAAAGCAGAACAGCTGAGAGGGAAAGCAGAACAGCTGAGAGGGAAAGCAGAACAGCTGAGAGGGAAAGCAGAACAGCTGAGAGGGAAAGCAGAACAGCTGAGAGGGAAAGCAGAACAGCTGAGAGGGAAAGCAGAACAGCTGAGAGGGAAAGCAGAACAGCTGAGAGGGAAAGCAGAACAGCTGAGAGGGAAAGCAGAACAGCTGAGAGGGAAAGCAGAACAGCTGAGAGGGAAAGCAGAACAGCTGAGAGGGAAAGCAGAACAGCTGAGAGGGAAAGCAGAACAGCTGAGAGGGAAAGCAGAACAGCTGAGAGGGAAAGCAGAACAGCTGAGAGGGAAAGCAGAACAGCCTGGGGCTCAGCTGGAGCCTGGGAACCGCTGGCAAAGAGCACGACCCCGACCTCGGCCTTCCTGCAGGGAGAGGGCTCCGTGCTGTGCCCCTTCCCGCGCCGCTCAGGAAGCCGATGCCCAGCCGGCATTGCTCTGCTCAGCGCTTGTTTTCTCCCCTGTTGAGGAGAAAAAAGGCTTGAGACTCCCAAATATTTTGCAGGACCTCCGAAGGGGCTGCCCAAAGCCGCAGCAGCACTTTCTGCTGCACTCGAGCTATTTGTTTGTATCCTGCAAAGCTATATTTAGAGTTCGCCTGAATAACCCAGAATATCTGCAGCGGATGGTGGGCTCCCAGCTGAAGAGGCAAAGTCCCAATCTCTGAGGATGGAGGGGATTAACCCACGAGCCTCATGGGGACCGTGTCTCCTGCACTTCTCGGGGCAGGGGGGGGGTTACGGGGCGGGAGCAGCCCTGGGCTGTATCGCTCCCTCTCTCCATCACAAAAAGTCTGGCCAAAACTCACCGCGGAGACCAATACCCCACCGTCTGGGGGGACCGAGCTGCCGGACCCACACCAGCCCGGAGGAAGGAGCATCCCTGGACTCACCGATGATGGCGTGGACTCGGACGGAGAGCTGTGTGCGCAGGATCAGGGTCGGCCGTCTCCCCTTCCTAGGGTGGGGGCAAACACCACGTGAGCACCTGCAGCGGGACCACCGCGGTCCCCAGCGCTCACATGCATGTGGGGTCCCCATGTCCCATCCCCGGAGGGCTCGGGCACCCCGCATGCCTCACCTGACCTCCTCGTAGAAACCCTCCAGATCATCCTTCTGCTCCAGCAGGGACAAGTCAAGGTCCAGGTAGTGTCCGGAGGGCGAGACCTGCAGCGTGCAGTCCTCCAGCTGGGGATGCAGACAGCCCAGCTGAGCCCCTGTGCCCACCACGGGGTCCCCATGTCCCATCCCCGGAGGGCTCGGGCACCCCGCATGCCTCACCTGACCTCCTCGTAGAAACCCTCCAGATCATCCTTCTGCTCCAGCAGGGACAAGTCAAGGTCCAGGTCGTGTCCGGAGGGCGAGACCTGCAGCGTGCAGTCCTCCAGCTGGGGATGCAGACAGCCCGGCTGAGCCCCTGTGCCCACCATGGCCCTCCCGGCTCCCAGAGGATGCAGCATCCCCGGGTCACCCTCCCACCCGCACCGAACCCACCAGCCAGCCACATTCCGGAGCGGGGTTGCAGGTCCCACCCTGTCCTCGAGCGCTGGCCCCGCAGGGAGATGACCCGACACCCTCTGCCCCAGCCCAGTGGCAGATTGAGGGAGAAATGTGGAGCCCCAGGCTGGGAAAAGGCAGAGCGAGGGCGGCCCCACCGCCGCCAGGCTCCTTGGCAATCCCTTGGGCGGGAGCCACGGCAAGAGGCTGATCCGCTCCCTGGGGCTCTCCTTAGTCAGCCAGGGTGTGACCTGGGCAGGATCAGTCTCCTCCCAGGGCTGGTGCCTTCGCCTGGGCAGATGAATCACCTTCTCTTGTGGGGACTGGGTCGGTGGGAACTGCCAAGGCACCCAGCCAGGCCAGGGACACCCCAAACCAAGGCAAATCCCACAGGGATGTCCCCCGGCTGATGCAGCCTCTGGCTCAGCCTGCAGCCACGTAGTATCTTCCAGCGGGACGGGGAAAAGCACAGCCTGAGGCAAGGCTGGGGCAAGGGCATCTACCCTGAAAGTCCACGTACAGCACCCACGGTGCACCCCGGCCAGCGGGCACAGCACCCAGAGGTGCTCCAGGCACGGCACCCACAAAGCCCCTGAGCCACCTGGGACCCAGCAGCACCCCACAGCACCCAGGCAGGTCTCCTGGGTGAGCTCCGGATGGGACAGGGGAATTTGCCCTCAAGGTGTGAGCAGAGGCAGAGGGAGGGCAGTGCCTGCCTGGCCTTGCCAGCACCCCTGTCACCCCAGTGCATCTGGTCCTGTTCCGAAAGTGTTTGTAGCCCCCCCGCTCCTAGCTCACCCCACCTCCGAGGAACTGATGCTCCTTTCCAAATCTGCACAGCGGTGCTCTGTAACCACCTGGGGAGCTGAGGACCGGGGATAAAACCCTATTATTGGGTTTTAGATAAAACCCTGCCCTGCCCACCTTCGGGCAGGCTGGCGACCCACAGCAACGCTGAGTACAGCTCCTACATCTCACTGGGGTTGCTTTCCACGAAAGCTCCATCTCCTTGAGTCACAAGATAGTGCAAGAGCTCACATGTATGACTTCACTGCGAGCGTGACATTAAAACCAGAGGGCAAAGAAAAAAATGCCACGTGCACTAAAATAATTAATGACCCTGATTAAGCCTCGGGATAATGGGCAATTTGGCAGGGTGCTGCCGTTGGGTTGGACGCAGTTGCTATGTTGTCAGTGTCCTGCTCCACCTCCCGCGGTTGCTGGCCACGCCAGCCGGTCATGGCAACGTGCACCAAACACAGGCTGCTGGCACCGGGCAAGTGCTCCTGGCTGCCAGCTCTGCCTCCGCGGCGGGTACCGCTAATGCTGACCCCACACGGGGTTTGCTTGCTGGGGAAAGCTTCAATTCCTGCATGGGGAAAGGGCTCTCCTGGGCATCCCTGCATGCTCCTGGGCACAGGAGACCCCTCCTGCATCCCCTCGGGCATCCCTGCATCCCCCTGGGCACTCGAACACAGTGAAGAGCAACTCATAGCTCCAGCACGAAAGCTTTGCCTTCTCTGGGCTGCCAGAGCCCCGGCAAGCCGGAGTTAACGTCCTCGGCTCCTGCCGGGGCCGGTGACATGTCCCAGCTGGCGGGGGAGGCCAAGCCCCTGGGATGCAACCCCGCATGTTTCCCATGCGAGCTTGGCAGCGCTCTCCACGAGGGATGCTCCAAGCGCTGGGCCCGGGTTTGGCTGCGACCCCCCTGGTGAGCACCAGCCCCCAGGGATGGAGATGGGCTGTCCCAGGCTCACACTGCCCTGTCAAAAATCCCGGGGCTGCACTTCCGCGCCAGGGAGCATCGACTGCCCCAGGGCCGGGGTTACTCCCGCGCCCTCGGATGAGGTTTTGAACCATGCAGGATCTGAGCCGGGACCTCGGGGCTGTGCTGCTGGGGACGGCACGTTAGGGCCATGGGGTACTGACAGCTCCTGGTGCAGGGCGGCTGTGATCCATCTGTCTCCTGCTTGTAAAACCATTTTAAAACGAGCTGGGCTTTGAGGGTCGTGGGGACTTGCAGGCAAAGCGGAGCTGGGGGAGGCAGAGAGCGTCCCACGCTCACACCTCCAGCCTGTGGCTCCTGGGAGCCCCAGCCACCCCACAACGGCACTAACGTCCTCCATCCACCCTGTTGCCTCAAATCTGAGGCACGGGGAAGGTGGAAACACACGGATGTCCCTGATCCTACCAACACCCAGGAGCTATGGCCAGCTTCGAAGCTCAGCAAGGACACATGTGGCAGGCAAGCAAGTCCCCAGGGAAAACCGACTCCCCCCAGAGCAGGACTGTCCCCCCCAAACCACGGAGATGTGATGGAGACATCTCCACCTCCGAGACGGAGGCATCCTCCACCCACAGCTGCACTCACGCCACCCACCACGGCATCACATCTTCCTGCTCACCCCTATCACAGCATCCCCAAGCGGGAGGATGCTCCAAGGCCGGGCAGTGAGTATCCTCTTTATCTGCCAGCGGAGGAAACACTTTTCCCCGCTCTCTAACACTTTCTTTTTGTGGTAACCACAATTTCCCAACACCGCTGCGGCTCTTCTAGGAAGGCTATGGGGGAAATTACAGAAATATGTATCATTTGCTCCAGCTGAGGCAGCACTCGAGCTCGAGGCAGCAGTTAAACGGAAGGCACCGGCGGGTCAGAAACGCCCGGCATCACAAGCCTCTGCCCACCCTCCCAAAATACATGGGGACTGATGGTTTATAGAGCTACGCCGCAGGAGCAACCCCAGCCAGCAACTGAGCGCAGTCGCTGCGATTCGGTTTCAGGGCTAAGAGGGGTGTTTATTGCCAGGGCACTCGGTCGCTGGCTCCTGCCCGCTCCTGCCTGACGGATGGCAGCAAGTGGATGGGAGCGCTGCCATTGCCTTATCACAGGGGGCGGGGGGAAGAAAACCCAGGCCAGGAGGGATCTCTGGAGGTCACCCAGGGTTGGCCCAGAACTGCACACTCGCTCACACACGTCCCTCTCAAAGCTCCTCCAGCCAGGCTTGTTGCTCATTAACAGATCCCTCGTTTCTCATCAATAGCGGGAGGACCCCAGTCCTGGCAAGCAGCCGGTGTCCCGGTAAAGCCATGGCACGAGTGCCTGGCTGCAGCTCCTCTCCCAGGATTCACGTGAGGACTGTGCCGGGAGCCAGGGAGCACCGGGGGCTGCTGAGCACCAACACTCGGCTCTAAACATTCAGCAAGAAGCAGACAGCAGAGTTTCAAAGCCTGCCGATGACCCCGTCTCACTGGTTTTGTGCCTGCCAGAGGTTAAGAGGGGCAAAGACCCTCGGTGAAGCCCCCCTCGAGCCTGTTAGGAAACAGAGGACAAGCAGAGCTGGTGGGACGGGGCTTGCATGCTGCATGCATCAAGGTCGCCCCAGCAGCTCTCTGTCAAGCCCGAGAGCTCGCAGTGAGTGGAAGGACAAGCTTATGGCACCGAGGCCGGCAAGCTGTTTGCTCTTCCCCAGGTTTCCGGGGGAGGAAGGGGAAAGCAAAGCTCCAGCCCGCTGGGTTTTGCAATTGTTTGGAAAAATCCCTAGATTCAGAGGTGAGATAGTGCCGGGGGCAAGGAAGCACAGTGGCCTTTGGGGACCAAAGGGACAGCCAAAAAAAATCTGCCCTGCCAAAACCTGCCTGTGGAGGTTCAGAAAACCCCCACACCCAGCGCGAGCATCACCCAAGGGTACTAGAAAAATGCTGGAAAGCAGGAGAAGATAGTATCGGCCTGGAGCCGAACAATGCGGCGGCGACAAACAAAGCGGGAAGGTATTTTCAAGCACAAACACGCTTTCCGGAGAGCATGAAAAAGTCATCAGCAGTGGGTCGCGCTCGGGGAGAGGAAGCAGCGAGGGTGTCGCGGGGCAGGACAGGCTGTTCAAGGCAGAGATGCCGGCACGAGAAACCCGTTCATCATCTCTGGGCTGTTCCCAGCCCAGGGAGCAGCTTTGCTGTGCCCAGGGAGGGCAGGACCCGGCTGGTCCCCCATGGCAGCTCATCCCCTGGGTGCCTGCGGTTCGGTCCTCCTCCGACGATGCGGGGACCCCCAGCCCAGCTCCCTCTCGGCCGTTGCGTCCTCCCCCCGGTGCTTTGCAGCTCCGGGCACGCTGCCCAGCAGGACAAGCCTGGCACCGGGCATCCCCAGCTGAATTTTTTTACAGCCAGTTCCTTGGGAAAAATCCGACTGTTCATTTACTAATTTTAGGGCAGCGAGTAATGGAGCTAAGCGCTACCTGGCACAAAGGGCACCGAGGGAGGTTTCAGCTGGTCGTGCCAGGGTAACGACGTCTGCATGGCTCTGGGGTGCTAGCTCCAAATTTGGACTGAACCGTGTGGTTCAGGAGACCAACCTCGCTCCACAGGGTGTAAATCCTGCTGCAGGAGTCTCCCGATGAAGACAGCCAGCATCCCAGCTTGTCAGGCTGGGACGTACCGCAGCCCTCGCTGGCTCAGAAAGCTCCGTGTAATAAAGGTAGCATGGTTTATAACCTATATAAACCAGGAATCTGGCTTTTTTAAGCTAGGACCCAGAGCAGGGTCCTAGCCGCTCACCTGTGATTTTACCAAGGGTCATGGGGTGATGCAGGGAAACTACAGAAAAAAAACATCCAGAGCCTGGCTTAGGCAGAGAACAGAGCCTGAAATCCCAGGATCAACACGCCTCTGCCGGGCACAGGATCTCCTCGCAACGTTGCTGCCCTCGGGAACGCTGCATCCAGCCCCCGCCGTGCCACCACGGCAGCACCCCGGGCTGGCGATCCTGTTACAGCTAGCTCCTGCCCAGGGAGGAGAGCACATGCCCTGAAATTTGAGTTTGCTCCATTCATCGTGTCTCGGAGCTGTTTGTTCCCAAACAAACTCCATTTAGTCACCACCTAAAAATCCCATGACGGCAATGACATGAGACACTGCTGCTTTGCTCCAAGAAAATTTAAAAGGGGGATAAAAGGGATGTCTTTTGGTGCAGGCAAAGGTCTCACAGCGATCCCCTCTCCCCTGGCAGGCCAGCAAACTTGGTGCCAGGCACACCGAGCCGATTTCCCCCTCCTGCTGCCCCCATCTCTCCTGTCTGGCTCCAGGCAGGGCACACTCCCCCTGCCTGCCTGGATTCCTGCCTCCCTTGCCTGCACTCCTGCAAGACAGAAATGCTCAGCCATTGCCAAAGCTCTGCTGGGTCCCGCGTTCGTAAGGAGGAAAACAAGCCCGTCCCCATCCTGTAAAGGATAAAGGATGCTCTGAAAGCATCACGCCAACAGAAGATACCCAGGAGGGAGGGTCCCCCATCTCCTCCACTCCCCAGCTTGGATCAGGCCTGAGGGCACGCAAGCAAGACAGGGCGCCTTGCCTCAGCCTCCTGCCTTCCTCCCGGCCAGCCCCTGCTCCTTCCTGCAGCACAGCGAGGGGTGCATGCGGGGCGCAGGCCCTCCGCTCGACCACCCCGGCCGGAGGAAATCACTCAGCACGAATTTCCGCGCAGCTCTCTAGCGGCAAAGCTGCCCCCGCACCGGAGGGGCGAGGGGCTGGTGGCCCTCCGGCTCCACCGTCACCTCCCCGAGGCCCACACGCTGCATCGAGCGGGGACGCTGGCCGGGTCCCCGGCGTCAGGGAGCCGGCGTACTCCCGTCGAGGCTCAGCTCTGCTCCCGGTAGCCGGCATGGAAGGGGAACGCTGGGGTGGGAGCACGCTGCCTGGCTCAGCCCCGACGACACGGGGATGGACGCCTGCCCTCATCCTGCTTCCCCCTGCCCGGGTTCTTGCCTGCTATAAGCAAGCACATCCTCTTCCTCCCCGCCGACTCATCCGGGGCCGGCTGAGAATTGGCACCTCCCGCAGGGTCTCACGGATTCCACCGTGACTCACACCGGGAGCGCTGCCCGGGCCCCGGCGGGAACACACCGGCCCGTCCCTCGTCCCCCCCCCGCTCCTTCCA
>NW_008794457.1:1556631-1558121 GCF_000699145.1 Aptenodytes forsteri | reverse complement strand
GGGCCGGGCCGGGTTGCTCGCCCCGGGTGAACTGGAGCACGGGTGGGCAGCTGGGCTGAACCTCCCCATTCTGGGGCAGGGTGGAAAGCGGCGGAGGGACGAGCCGCCCTGCCCCGGGCAGCCCGGGAGCCGGGGGTGCGGTGGGACCCCCCCGGCAGCGGGGCAGCCGCATAGACCGGCGTTGATGCTAACGAGGGCGTTACGCATCCAAGGTGTTGATGCTAACGAGGGCGTCCAGGATGGATCATGTAACGTTCATGGCGGGCTTGGAAAGGAGCACGCAAAGGAGAGCTGGGACCCCCGGGAGGACCCAAGGGGGACCGCGGCTGCACCAGGGATGGGACTGGGGATGTGGGAAGGTCTCATCGCTCTTAAACTTGGTGCGAAGCGTTGCTGGGCACGCTTGAGCACAACCCAGCAAGGCAAAGGCGATTTTGCTTTCTTTTTGACTGCTTATCTGGGCCGTGACGATGGCCCGACGCGATGGAGCGGTGGGCAGGGAGCCTTCCCCTCGCTCCTGGCTCCAGCCCGGGCTCCCAGTAGGAGCGAGGCGTGAGCAGGCTGGGGGGAGCTCAGCAGAGACGCCCAGGCAGCGGCACGGCCGGGTCCACGAGGCCGGGGCGGCAGGGCACAACCAGCCTGGGGGAGGCAAAGCAAAGGGGGGATTTAATTACACCTTTGGCAACTTAAAAGGGGAGCGGGAGGCAGCTGCTTCTCAGCGGCAGCCCTTGCGAGGCCATTGCTGCGCTGCCTTTCCTGGCAGGAGCCGGCTGGCAGGGGGTGGCAGCAGCAGGCTGTTTTCCCCAGCCGTTTTCTTCCGCTGGCAAACGTTTGCAGCGCATTTGTGCCGGGTCAGAAAGACGGGAAGAGGCGACACCGCCGAGGCTGCCGGGGAGGCGTCCTGCAGCCCATTCCCCTCTGGCCAGCGGGCTCTGCCTGGCACTTGGCGTCTGAGGGTGCCCGTGCCATCGGCAGCACCAGCCAGAGGGCTCGGCCCAGCCAAGGTGTCCTTCTGTCCTGGCTCTGGGGACACAGGGACACAGCTCGGCTGGCTCTCCATGAAGCACTCCGCCAGCGTCCCTTCTTCCCCCTGCCAGGTGGCATCCCCGCTCCCTGGGCTGCCTGGGCATCCCTTGCAGCCTGCTCAGGGCACGGGGCCCTGGATCTGGGAGCCACAGGGATGGGACGTGGGAGGTGGGGCACCTCCCGGAGCAGGGGGGATGGCCCCGGGTCCATGGGCAAGTGGGAGCTTTTAGGGGTGTCTGAGAGGGGCTTGGGGAGGGGAGGGGGCTCCAGGAGCCAGGGGGGCCCCCCTGGGGTGCTCCCAGGCTGGGGCTCAGGCAGCGGCTGGGGCAGGGATGGGTGCTCTCGGCTGGCAGCAGAAGGGGCTGGGCTGGGAGGGGGATTGAGTGGGGTGGGGAGATTGGGAATCAGGTGGGTGCAGGGGGACTGAGCCAGGGTGAGGGGACTCGGGCAGAGCAGGGGCACCA
>NW_008794457.1:1546743-1556283 GCF_000699145.1 Aptenodytes forsteri | reverse complement strand
AGCTGCGAGCTGCGCCCACCCCCGGGGGGTGGGATGCGGCATCCCCGGCGGGCACGGAGGCATCCAGGGCGAATGGGTGCCACCGCACACCAGGACACGGGTCACGGGGACAAATGGCCAGAGCCCGGCCGGTCGCCGTCCTCAGCTGGGCTGCGGTGGCCTGGCAAGACCCCGCGCCGTGTCCTCCATCCCCTTGCCTGGGATGGCAAGCGGTGATGAGGTGAAGGTACAGGCCAAGGGACAACGTGGGGGCCTGGTCCCCTTTTTCCCGCGAGGGATGGACGGGTGGGCGCAGAGGAGGGAGGGTTCAGGAGGAGAATAGGAGCTGAGCAGAGATGTCCAGCAAGGATGTCCCATGCCCCGGAGGCTGGCACAGCACGTGCCGCTGGCAGGGCTGGAAACTGTTTGATCCCCCCAGCCGCGGGAAGGGCTCGGTGGTGCCAATGTTGGGCAAGATGTGTCCCCGGCAGCCTGGGGACGGGTCAGTGCCTGTGGTCCCCTCCGGTGGGTCACTCCAGATCTGCATCGCCTCGGGCTCTCGTGCTCCCCAGCACAGCACCAGGCAGCCGAGGGGAAGCTCTGCCGCAAGAGGCTGCGTGGGAAGGTGCAAGGAGGATGTGTGTGAGCTGCCGCAGGGCTGTGCCCCCTGCCAGCACCCTGGGTGCTGGGGAGGGGACGCCCGGGTGTGGGTGCCGAGCAGGGTCCCCAGGGGCTGATCCCCTGTGGTGCCCCTGCCTGCTGTGCTGGGCCCGGGGGACGAGACCGTGACCTTGAGGCAGGTTTCCTCCTTGGGGGCCCTGCTGTGGGCACAGGCCCCGTGGCGGGGGCACGGGCACCCTCTTAGTTTGGAGCCAGCTCAAGAAATGTGGGTTCGGAGTGAGGCAGGGGAGTCTCCGAGCAGCCGGGGACCAGCAGCAGCTCCCAGTACACCGGGGACAACTACAGCTGTCACCACCAGCTGGCCTCTGCCTGTCCCAAGCATCATCGAATACACTGCTGTGGACCTTGCGCTCCTCTCCTTCCTTGGCCTTCTCACAAGGGAGACCTAAAGCATCGCGAGGAATGAATTAACAGGCATCGTGAGCTTAAAAATACAACCCTCTGTCTGCAGCTGTGCCACCTCCAGCTGCCGAGCGCGTCCCTCCTACCCGCAGAAGATCAGAGAGACGATCCCTTTCCCTGGCTCTTATTTTCTTCTCTCAAACGTCTCCCTGGAGCTGCTCCCTGTGCGGGTTTCCCTTGATGCGCTCCCCTTTGCCCCGGCAGTGCCAGCGGGTGGGGGGGGGCCTGAGCTGGGGTCATTCCTAAGCCCCCAGCCCTGCCACGCTCTTCCAGGCCTGAGGCGAGCTGATAGCCGCTCTCCCTCTCCATCTGGGAGACACAACCCCGACGGTGGGTAGCTCCAGGCTGCCTGGCTCAGCGCATCCGACGGGTCTGATGAATACTCACAGCCTGGAGCAAGGAGTGACACCCTGAAGGCAGGGCTGCGGGCAGCACCCTGTCAGTGGTGTCCCCAGGGCGCACAGGAGCCCATGGAGGAGATGGAGCCGGGGGCAGAGGATGTCAGGGAGCGAAGGGGGCAGCACCGGCTGCGGTGGCTGTGGACGCCGGGCGTAGGCTGGCGCGGAGGAGCCGTTGCGGTTGTGGCGCTGGGCTGCCAGCTCACAGCCCTGTGACTGCAGGGGAGGAAGCGGCCCCACGCCTGGGTGATGGGGAAATGACACTGCAGGCTCTGTTCTCGGAGGTGGTCACGATGCCGGGGTGCCCCGAGCCAGCAAACACCCGGGGCGGGGAAAAACTGGCTTGGGTGTTGCCTTCCTGCACAGCGAGGCATCATCCGGGCTTTGCTGCCTTTTCCGTACTTGGTCAGAGCACAGATCTGCTTGAACGGGATGCAGGGAAGAAGGAAATTAAGGACCAGTAAGGAGCATTGCCCCAAACGTGCTCCTCACCCACAGCTGCCCCGTGGGCAGGGGCTTGCCAGCAGATGGATGATTTTCTACCCAGCAGCATCCCCATGGGTTGCAACCCTCTCTCCTTGCACCATCACCTCCATCCATGGCTACTCGTGTCTTGGTTTAGGTGTTTCCCAAGGACCGGAGGAGCGGAGCAGGTTTTGGCCCCGAGTCCTCCTAATGGCAAATCCTGTATTATAGATGCCTGAGTGTGGATTATGGCTCTGAAGTTAATTCACATGTGGCTAAGTTACCGTTGCTGTGGGAACCTTTAATGCTGAAATCCTTGACTAGCGCATGTAAAATTAGAGCTCATTCCCACCCATCCCCGCTGGCTGCTCCCCGTGGCGCAGAGGAGCTCATGTGCTGTCATTTGCTCAGGAGGGTGGCAGCATCCCCCCCCTCAGCCAGGGGATTTTTGGACAAGCAGGGTCTTTCCCATCAATGCTGCTCCCTTCTTTACCCAAGTTTTTGGCTCGGGGGAAAGAATGATGGATGACAGCTAGGAGCCATGTCCCCATAGCATGTCTGCAAGCTCTCCTGGGTCTCTCCAGCCACCCAGGGCATATCTCAGCAGCACGGGGAGTGCAGATGGGTTGCCGGAATGGGGAGCGGGGATCTTGGCAATGCTTCCAAGCGTGCAGAAAGGGGCTGGACACCTCGTTCCCTTCTTGAAAACTTCAGAGCTTTGTTCCCGTGGGCGGGAAGTGGTTTCGCAGCCTGCCGCAAGCGCTGAGCAAGCGCCGTTCGCCCACCGGCGCTGCCTTCACTGGGCTCGCATGGGGTGAACAGGACTCTGCCATGGCTTGTGCAGTCATTTAGCAGGAATTCGGCTGGGCTGGAGCTCAGCCAGCCCTTCTCCGGGCTGTGGGTTTGCTTGGAAGGCTGTAGTGTCCGTATCGCCACTGCCTCCATGGCTGAATCGCAGCCCCTGGCAGCGAGCAGAGGCAGCTGGGGGCGAGGGTGGATGCCTCGGGCTCTGTGGCCGGGGCATTTGGCTGCAGAGCTATGGCAGAGGCTTGGCCCTGGGTGCTCTGCGGCTCTTTCCCCTTGAGGTGGTTGGTGATGGAGCTGCAGATCACGCTGCCCCGGTGCTCACTGCTCTGCCCTTGCTGGCTGCGGCAGTGTTCCCGGGGCGTTATGGCAGGGAAGCAGTGCCGGGGCTCACCAGGATTGCACGGACAGGGCTTATAGTGCCAAGGAGCAGCACAGGTCATTGTGGAGGTCTCAACGAGAGGAAAAGCGACCCTTACTCTGCACATTTGGTGGTGGGCTGACAGATGTTGTCTTTGCTTAGGAACCAGACCTTTGACATCGAGTTATTTCCTCTAATTCAGTGCTCAGCTGCAGTGAAGGAAAGCAAATCAACTAAGGTGTTAGGAAAGGCGAAAGGAAGAACATCAGGAGGCAACAACCTCAGTGCCCAGGGCGTCCGCATCTCAGGGACACTGGGACCCAGAAAGGATAGAGCAGGACTGGGACAGGTTCAGAGGAGAATGACAAGGGCATAGAGACATGGAAACCTACTGATGAAGCACTGCCTGTTCCTGGGCTCCTCTCCAGGTCTATGCCACTGGAGACAGGACTCTGGGCTAGGCAGACCTTATGGTCTGTCCATGGGGGTTCCCAAGAAGGGAAGAAGCCTAGGGTCTGCGTGTGACCACAGCAGAGCTTTCCTTCTGGTGGGATGACTTGGCACAAGCAATGGGCACCTTTAATCCAGCTAAAGGGCTTTAGGGGCTGGGTTTTGGGTTGGCAGCAGGGCTGGGCTTGCAGCTAAGTGACGGCTCAGAGGCTGCTCTGATGTCCCTTGTACCTGCTGGGTGCTCAAGGACAGAGGTTGCTCTGGAAGTGCCTGGAGGAACCTACTCCCCAGGAGAAGGTTTCTTCATCTGATGGCCAAGTCATGCTACAGAGGTGGGCTGGATGTCACAAGTGATGGCAGAACGATGAGGGGGCAAAACTGCTGTGACCCTCGACAACCTTTCCCCAAGCACTGTCCTTTGGGGGTAGCAAAAATACAGTACCCTGCGCTAGGGAGGAGAAATCCACAGGGATGGGGGGTTGCCCACCTGGAAGTTGGAACGATTTGGGATTACACAGGACGCCCTGGTCTTGGGGACAAGGCTGCCTGGAGGAGCGAGTCCCCTGTGCTGTCTGGCATGACGGCCCGCTGGCTTGTGCCTGAGCTACACGCTCATTGCCACATTGCTGATGGATGAATACCAGGGCATACTCTCCTTGCTTTAAAAAATATATCCTGTTCCACGGCAGTTTAAGATTTGCTCCAAACCTCGCATGGAATAAACTGATTATTCAAAGCATCTCTAAATCTGCAGCTCCCGTGCGCCTGTTTTTTGCATGCAGGTAGGTTAGCCAGTGCTGAGGAAGGCTGTGCTCTGGCACAGAGACTGGCCGACTGGCTTGTGCTGCAGTGGTTTGCATGCTGCTCTGTCTGCTTGCTCAGACGGCTGCAAACAAGGTCACCCCGCCACCAGGGCTGAGCATCCTCGTCTCTGAGTGGGGTAACGTGTCCCAGTGAACTAGGATGCTTTCACTCGAACAGCAGCCGGCATTGCTTGTGACACTGTGAACGTGGTCACTGGCTGCTTTTATCCTTTAAGTGCAGATAGCAGAGGCCAAGAAAAGCAAAATGCCCAGCTGCTTGGCTTGTTAGACAGTGGCTGAGGAGGAGAGGGAGATCCCAAAGAGCCAGGGACCTGAAATCCTGACCTGGGAGCTAGCTGGAAGGTCTTCTGTGCCCACATGGCCACGAAGCAGCCTTAGGTGCTCCCTTGTCCTCCCCGAGGTCCATGATGCATCAGCCAACCCTTCTGTGGAGCTTGTGGATCTGGGATGCTCTGTCCATGTGCCTGTTTGGTTGATGCTCTCATTCTTCCTTTCCTTCTAGTTTTCCACCTGTCAAGGAAGGTGACGTCCGTCGTCCCGGAGAGCTGCCTCCTCATCCTGCTGGGGCTGGGCCTGGGGGGCATCGTGTTGGCTGTGGCGAAGAAAGCCGAGTACCAGCTGGAGCCCAACATGTTCTTCCTCTTCCTTCTGCCCCCCATCGTCCTAGACTCGGGCTACTTCATGCCCAGCCGGCTGTTCTTCGACAACATCGGCGCCATCCTCACCTACGCGGTGGTGGGCACGCTCTGGAACTCCTTCACCACCGGCGCTGCGCTCTGGGGGCTGCACCGGGCTGGGCTCATGGGTGGGTGCACAGGGCTGCCCAGCTTGGACCACATCCCCAAAAGATGGGTCGGAGGGTGCAAAGTACCCCCAAGTTCAGAGCCCACTGCCCAGCCCTGCTGTGGATTCCCAGGAAGTATTGCAGGAGCAGGGTCCTGGCATCCTGGGAACGGTGCTCTGGCAGAACTGTCAAGCGTGCAGGACAAACGAGCCCAGCTCGGCACTGAGCTGACTCATGTCTTTGCTATTTTTGTCGCCGACCTTGGCTAGCTTTGCTGGCTCGCTGCCGTGTTCCCTGTCCTTGGCTGCAGCCACTGGCCCTGGCTGGCCTGGGCTGTGTTTTGAGTCTCCTGAGCCTCGAGGGACCACTTGATGCCTGGACCTGAGGTGGGGCTGCTAAGCCTCCTTCGGTGTGTATCTGCCGGAGGGGCAGCGATGCACCTGGGTGCCAGGGGGGATGGCCAAGCCCTGCTCCCTTCATGCTGCAGCAAGGATGTGCTGAACCCTGCTTCACCTGGGGGACCCTGCAGGTCTGGGAGCGCTCCCTGGCTCAGCCCACTGCACTCCAAGTTGGGATGCTGCGGCCAAGTCACCGGGAGCAGATGAGGGACAGCCTTGTTTCAGCCTGGTGAAAGGGGCTCTGGGGCAGATGGTCTGCCTGAGCTTGGTCCTTCTGTCCTAGCAGATCCGGGAGTTGAAGCTGGGCTGATGGATTTCCTGCTCTTCGGCAGCCTCATCTCAGCTGTGGACCCTGTGGCAGTGCTGGCCGTCTTTGAAGAGGTCCATGTAAACGAGACCCTCTTCATCATCGTGTTCGGCGAGTCTCTCCTGAACGACGCTGTCACCGTGGTGAGTTGAAGCTTGGGGGACCCAAAAGTGGAGCCCAGTGTGGGCCAGGGCACTGGAGTCCCCCAGGATGGGCAGAGGATGCAGGTGACATCCCCAAGCCAGGGGCAGACCCATGCCATGCTCTCTGGGTCTCTCCTCTCTCATGGCCCTGGGGGACTTTGCCTGCCGAGATGAGCTGTGTTGCCTGGCAGATTTGGGGCAGGCAATGCCTCTTCCACAGGGTCCATCCTGCCCGCAGGTGCTGCCCCTCTCAAGGCAGGGCAATACCCTGCCTTCCCCAAGGGATTTGCCTTGCCTGCAGGTGCTGTACAAGGTCTTCAACTCTTTTGTGGAGCTGGGCCCAGCACACATCCATGCCACAGACTACGTGAAGGGGGTAGGTGAGTATGGGCCCCACAGCCCCTCCGACTCCTGCCGAGATGAGCTGTGTTGCCTGGCAGATTTGGGGCAGGCAATGCCTCTTCCACAGGGTCCATCCTGCCCGCAGGTGCTGCCCCTCTCAAGGCAGGGCAATACCCTGCCTTCCCCAAGGGATTTGCCTTGCCTGCAGGTCTGTTCAAGGCCGACTCTTCCTCTGGGGTGGAAGTGGGGGGGGGGCAAGCATGGGTGCTGTCGTACTGTGGCATGGGCACTGAGCACCATAGCTCTGTCATCTCCATCCCAGTGGTCACACACTGGCTGTCATCACGGGATGCTTTGGTGGGGAACCGGGTTGGGAACGTGGGGCTTGGCCAGCCCAGTGTGGCATGGCCGTGGGGCACAGGAGCTGGGCTCGCTTGCTTATGGTGCATATGAGTCTTCTCCCCCCACCAGCCTCCTTCTTCCTGGTGAGCCTGGGGGGCACAGCCGTGGGGCTGCTCTTTGCTTTCCTCCTGGCCCTGATCACACGGTTCACCAAGCGCGTACGTATCATCGAGCCGCTCTTCGTCTTCCTCCTGGCCTACGTCGCGTACCTTGCTGCTGAGATGGTCTCGCTCTCCTCCATCCTGGCGTGAGTACTGGGGTGTCCCCTGGGGGGATCCAGGAAATCAGGGGTGCAGTGCTGAGCAGCAGGAGGCGGCGAGCAGACCCATTCCTCATCCTGCCATAGGGTCATGCTGGCTCCTTCTGCCCCTCTGCAGAGTCACCTTCTGTGGGATCTGCTGCAAGAAGTACGTGGAAGCCAACATCTCCCAGAAATCCCGCACCACAGTCAAGTACACCATGAAGACACTGGCCAGCAGCTCAGAGACCATTATCTTCATGTTTCTGGGCATCTCGGCTGTGGACACCTCCAAGTGGGCATGGGACACAGCGTTGGTGCTGGGCACCCTGTTCTTTATCCTGCTCTTCAGAGCTGTGGGTCAGTCTGCCCCACTGTGCTTCTGACCCATCCCTTTTCATGGCAAAAAGTGGTATCTCCCAAGAAAGGCTGGGGCATGGGACCAGCCACAGCTCCTGGCCTGGGCTTTGCCCTGTCTCCAGGAGCAGGCAGGGCTCTGCTGGCACCCCAGGCTCTCCTTCTCCTTCTTCCCTAGGCGTTGTCCTCCAGACCTGCGTGCTCAACCGCTTCCGCCTCATCCCCCTGGACAGGATCGACCAGGTGGTCATGTCATACGGTGGCCTCCGCGGAGCTGTGGCCTTCGCCCTGGTCATCCTGCTGGACAGGGCAAAGGTGAAAGCCAAGGATTACTTTGTGGCAACAACCATCGTGGTGGTGTTCTTCACTGTCATTGTGCAGGTGAGGATGGGCACCGTGCCCTCCTTCAGTGCTGCCCTCTTGCCCAGAGCTGTCCTGGTGGGCCAGGCAGGCGCTTGGGGACACGTGCTTGGAGCAAATACCTCTTTTCAAGTCACCTTTGGTCCTAGGTGCCTCCTGGCACCCCATCCATCACTAGGCTGGTATGCAGGACAGCCCCGGCGGCTGTTGCGATGGTGGGGCCATGGCCCATGTTGTTTCCCCGTTGGCCTCTTGTTCTGGGACTCGGTCCAAGAGCAGCAACGGCGTGTGCCTGGCCAGGCTGTTCTCTTTACAAAGCTGCTGTTGGCCCATGGCTCTGGGGTTCCTGCGCCCCAGGAAGGGGAGACGCACGGTGGCTGGATGCGAGCCTACGGGAAGGGTGACTGGGGGGCTACGACATTGTTGCTGCCTGCCGGGACACAGAACCATCGCCCAGGTCCTAGGCGCAGGGTGTCGGGTTGGTAGGGGCATGCACGGCCAGCACTGCTGCTGTCCCCAGTCATTTCCTGCTGCTTCTGCTCCCCGTGCCCCAGCCACACACCCTCTCGCCCTCCCAGTCTTTCCCTTGCCTTCTCCTGCCATTCCAGGGCCTCACCATCAAACCCCTGGTGACGTGGCTGAAGGTGAAGCGCAGCGACCACCACAAGCCCACGCTGAATGAGGAGCTGCATGAGCACGTAGGTGCTGGTGCTGGAGGCTGCCCGGCTCCCCGCACCTCCGGGGCTGGGCGAGGGCGATGCACAGCCTCAGCACCCCCGGGGCACCTGCAGCCTCGCCACCGCTCTCACCCTCTTCTCCTCGCTCAAGGCCTTTGACCACATCCTGGCAGCGGTGGAGGACATCGTGGGGCACCACGGCTACCATTACTGGCGGGACAAGTGAGTGTCTTAGCCAGGATCCTCCAGCAGCCATCAAGTGGACAGCGGATGCATGCCAGCCATGGGGACATTGCAGGGTCCCCGCTGCAGGACACCCCTGCTGTAGGCAGGGCAGCAGGACCTGTATGTCAGGCTGTATGTCTGTCCGTCTGGAAGGGGACTGTCTGGCTGCTGTTCTGCAGCAGACCAAGCTCCCAAAAGCATTCCAGAGAGAGGTCGGGCGGGTGCGGCTGGGCATGCTGCGAGAGCTGGCATTGCTTGCCCATGCCGGAGCTGCTGGGGGGCTGTGGGGTGTCTCTGGTGATGACGATGGCCCTGTGCCTCCCCATGGATGGAGCTGCGCTGGGTGCTGAGGAGGAAACAGTCCTGTTAAAGCCTGGGCAGTGTTTATCCGCAGCACAGCGACAGGAAAAGGATGCGAAAAGCCTGTTTCCTGGAGGGGAAGCGCTCCAGCGGGGCAGCCATGCCGGCCCCAGTCCCGCTCCCATTGCCTCCCGCAGACCTGCTGGTCTCCCGCTTCCCCTTGGGCAGGGACGAAGAGTCAGTGTGATCCCTCCCTTCCTGCCCTCCCTGGCAGCATGTCCCTGGGCACAGCCAGGTCCTGCGTGCCCAGCCCACTTTCGCCATGCTTTGGACACTGTCAACCTTGTGTGGGCAGGGGGTCCATGGCCGTGGTACCCCGTGGGAGCTAAACCACCCATGTCTTCATCTCGTGGCAGGTGGGAACAGTTCGACAAGAAGTACCTGAGCCAGCTCCTGATGCGGAAATCTGCCTACAGGCTGCGGGACGAGATCTGGGACGTTTACTACAAGTTAAACATCCGTGATGCTATTAGCTTTGTCGATCAGGTAGGGGCATGCGGTGGGCGCTGGGCAGTGGGGTGGCCCCGTCAGGAGCCGGCTGGCCTGGGGTGGTGGTCCACCCCACGCATGGCCATGCGTGTCC
>NW_008794457.1:1543387-1545578 GCF_000699145.1 Aptenodytes forsteri | reverse complement strand
TGTGGGGACCCGGGCCCCGCGTGTCCACGTGTTCCCACCATGCCAGCGCTGCTGCGGGGTGGCTTTTCCCTGGGCAAAGCTGTCCCGAGCCCTGGAGGAGCCCCACGTTTGTTTTCCAAGAGCACTCAGCGTAAAGTAGCCTGAACATCAGTGCAGATCCAGGCTCAGAAGTGGGGCACTGCGCCTTAAACTGGGCCTTAGGTGTCTTCTCTCGTTTGGAGACTCTTGAAGCCATTGCAGCTGAGCTGTTTATTGTGGGGCCATGGAGATGCAACGCCTAAGGACTAGGAACCACTGACTGCCAGCTGGCATCTAGCCGGGGTGGGAATCTGTGTCCCTGGGATTACCCTGGCTTGCAGGGCTGCCTGGGTCGGGGTTAGGGGTTTGCACAGGGCAGGTCCCAGCCGGTCCCTCTTCCTTCGCAGAAGAACATCTCTCTGACCAGCGACGCACCCAATGGGAAGACGCACAGAAACGTCCCCTGGCAGGAGACAGGTAAGGCCGGTGGCAGGAGAGGTTTGCAGGTCCTGGCAAGGGGACCTGTTGGGGTGGGATGGGAGCAGCCTGCTGTGCCTGCCCACTGCCAGCTTGGTGGCACGACAGCACCCAGGGTTACGCTAGCACCACGTCCTTCTCCCATGGGTCAGTCCTTCCTTCTCCCATGGGTGCAGTCCCCCACAGTTCTGGCTGCAGCTCCTGTCCTGGTGATGGTCAGTTCAGAGGAGGATGAGAGCGATAGCTCGGAGACAGAGAGAGAGGACGATGAAGGGATTGTATTCATCGCTCGAGCCACCGATGAGGTCCTGCAGGGAAAGACAACTCCTGGTAGGCACCGATGCTCCCACGCCAGGGCAGCTGCTGTTGGGTAGCTTGTCCTTCCTCCACCTGAGGAGCAAGGTTGCCTTGGTCTGGGCAAAACCAAAGTCAGCAGAGCATGAATGGGAGAATCACTTTTCTCTGTGGCTCTGGAGGCACGGCAGAGCCTCCCTGGTGGCTCCTGCATCCCTGGGCCAGCTGGCCATTTGGTAGTGGTCGTTTCTGCAATGTTTGCAGGGCCCAGGGAGAGAGCAAGAGCTGTGCAAGATCCCTCTCACTGTCCCTCCTTCTGCATCCCCAGGCAGCCTGGATGTCTGCCCCAGCCCCTGCATCATCCCACCATCGCCCACCTTGGCAGAGAAGGAGCTGCCGTGGAAAGGAGACCAGGCTGATCTGGCTGTTTACGTCTCCTCGGAGACCACCAAAATTGTGCCAGTGGATATGCAGAAGGCGTGGAACCAAAGCATCTCCTCCTTGGAGAGCATCGCTTCCCCCCCAGGCATCGAGAGTGGACCTCAGCATAGGAGATTCGCCTGCCCTGTGCTGGAAGAGCAACCCCAGTCTGCGAGCCAGGCGATGCCGGGGCAGAGCTCCTGCTTCCAGTTCCCCAGCCATGTCTCTAAGGGTGGCCGGTCGCAAAGTGACAGCAGCCCGGATGGCGCTGAGCAGCAGGAGCTGCAGCCTTTGATGGCCACAGAGGAGCAGGGCAGGATGCTGCCCACCACGGAGCCCAGATGGCTGATGTTCAACAGAGCGAGTCACCTCTGAGGCAGACTGCAGATGGGGAAAGGGCTGGGGGCTGCGGATGGGCTGCGACCCACTGACCGCTCTGCTGTCTTGCGTTGTAAAGCTTGTGTGTGTCTCCATAAACTCCAGGAGTGGCAGGAGAGCCCAGCACTCCTCCCAGAGCTGCACTCCAAGGTGGGCTTTGCCCATGCACCTACTGATGCAAAACTGGCTTCATGCTGCAACAGCAGGTACCAGCTCCCGTCTACCCAGGGAGGCACAGACCCCAAACCTTTCTTCCTCTCTGGTCCCTACGCATCTTCGCAGCGCTGGGAGGCCAGAGAAGTTCCTCCCAGGGCTGGGATCCCAGCCAGACTTGATCCCATCATGGCTGTGCTGCTCTGAGGTGTAGGGGTGCTGGCTTATGGGCCGTAGCTGCTCGCGGGTGCGGGAGCACGAGCTGATCTCCAGCCTGGCTGTGAGTAGGAGACCTCCCGGGAGAGGGCTGGGAGCGGCGGCCGGTGCACAAGAGCCTGTCCCAAACCAGCTTTTTGCTGGGCTGGGAGGCCAGAGAAGTTCAGGGCTGGGATCCCAGCCGGACTTGATCCCATCATGGCTGGGCTGGCCTGGCGGGGGGGGGGCCTGGCTT
>NW_008794457.1:1537186-1543347 GCF_000699145.1 Aptenodytes forsteri | reverse complement strand
GGACGCGTCCAGGGAGAGGGCTGGGAGCAGCGGCCGGTGCACAAGAGCCTGTCCACACCCAGCGACCGGGCCGTTGACTTCAAGGCGGCTGCAGTGCTGGTTCCTCAAAGCATGCATGGAGCTCAGCCAAGAGGCCAGAGATGGGTTCCTTGCCATGGCAGCTCTGCGTTCCCTGGGTTATGGAGGTACCGCAGAGGCAAGGCCATGACCTTCTCAGGACTGGGAGCAACGCTCCTGGGGTTTGGCTCCACCAGGAGCCGGACTAGTGAACCTGTACGCACAGGGACTCCTCCAGCACCCAACCTGCTGTGCCAGCCTCACGCCTGTTGTCTGGATGTGTTCCCAATAGCTGCGGTGTTCAGCTTTCTGGCTTTGCTAGGAGGCAGCTGCCCTGCACATCATCCGTGGCATTCATCCTGCCCACGTCCCAGCCCCTCCAGTTGCCTGGGGCCCATCAGCTGGTAGGGCTTGTCATGGTGCAAGGAGTGGAGTGAGCAGCAGGTATGAATGTACATCAGGAGCAAGGGCGATGGGTGAGAGCTGAGTGCATCTTCAGAGGCCTGTCCCCACCACCTGCCTCCCAGCCACCCCTGGTCCATCCTGAGAGGGTGGTGGGACCCAGTGGCAATGGCCCACACAGTGAATTATTCCTGCTGTGACCCCAAGGGCCAACAATTGCTCCCCAAGAACTGCTCAGCATGCAAAAGCTCAGCCGGCAGCTGGGCACCGGCAACACGGGAGGGTTGGGGATGCTCTTCTTAGGGAAGAGTGGGAACTTGGGCTGTTGATGCCCCAAAGCAGGTAAATAACTGCCTGTTCCAGCTACGTGGGTGTGCTGAGACGGCAAGTGCCAAGGGAACATGTGGATGCACTGGGTGAGTGAGCCCAACATGGGGCAAGAAGCGAGCTGGCGGTACCCCCCGGTACTGTTAGCAAGGCTCAGCAAAGGCCGTTCTGCTCTGTACCTATCCCACCAGATGAGCATGAGATTTTTAAAAGGTTTTTGTATAGTTTTGCATTTCTGGTATGCCTTATTCTGGTTTTGATTTCTGATATTGGGCCATACTAAATCTCTAGCTGGGTCAGTGTTTTCTGTAGCCATGGGCACCACAAATGACTCAAGACTTAATATCTTATTTGCAAGAATATTGTTTTAATGTGAAAATATATGCAGAGTATTTTGTAATGTTCAATAAATCAGAGTTGGAGCAGGCGTCGTGGTCTGGTGTCTCTGCTGTCTGGAAACCTCCACAGATCCTGGTTCCTGCAGCTCCTGGTTTGGTTCTCCCTCGCAGGCATAGCGTCCCCGTGCCTCTCTGCTCTTCTCCACCCGAGGCCACAGCCCCCCCTCTCAGACTCGATGTGCCTAACTGGATTTCCTAGTTTCGATAATGTTTGTGGAAAATGTGAAATTCTTTCCGAACAGAAGCTTGCCTGCAGCCGTCATTAGACCATGCCTCGGGGAGCAGCCAGCAAGAGGCCAGCAGGCAGCTGGGCCCTTGCTGCCCGGTGTCGTGGCTGCCTGCACAGCAGCAGAGTGCTGGGAGCCCAGATCTTCCCATGTCCATGCTTCCTCTCTCTTTGCCAAAAATATGGTTCACATGGGTCTGTTTCAGAGTATTCGGGATCACAGGAACCTCCCTGCATCGGTGTGTGCTGGCTTTGCTCTTCCCTTGATCTGCTAGCTCCACTTCTAAAGGAGCGTACATGTGGTTTACTTGATTCACAAGATCGATGTTTGGCTTGTATTCAACCTGGCATCTACCGTCACCCCCAGGTCCTTTTTGGCAGGGTCCCGATACAGCTCCTAGCCCCAAGAGCGTTGCACTGGTCCCTCTGGAAGCTCTTGCTCATCCTGACGTTTCCCATCTGCATCGCATCCCACCAACCAGAGATGCTGGCTGAGCCGTGCTCTGCGTGCCGGACCTCAGTGCCAGCGTTTCCTGCAGACACGATCGCCTTGGCAGTGCACCAGGTTGTGCGGGTCAGGTTGTTTTCCTGGAAGCGGTGGGTCTGCGGCATTCGGGTCCTCAGAGGAGGAAAAGCAGACGTCTCGGCTTTGGGAAACGCTGGGGATGGTTGCTGCTGTCTCACACGGTTACCTGAGCCTAGCAGCTAATGTGTGTGCAGGCTCTCCATGCCGCCAGCCAGCATGGTGAGCTTCACGGTTACCTGAGCCTAGCAGCTAATGTGTGTGCAGGCTCTCCATGCCGCCAGCCAGCAGCTGGTGAGCTTGGAGCCCCCTCTTCCCACCCTTGACCCCAACCATGTTGTGACCAGGGATGGTGGCTCCTACTACACCCTTCCCCACAGGGTTTTAACAGCTTTTATTAGTTTTTCTTCTCACACTCCACTCTGTATTTCACTTTACAGGGAGAGCTAGCAGGCAGCGTCCTTCCTGCACAGGACTGCTCCGACCCTTCCAGCGTAGCACAGAGCCATCTCTTTCAGCCTAAAAATACTAAAGCACTTCAGTGGAAAAACACAAGAACCAGGCCAAACCATGAACACGTGCCCAAACCTCTGCTTCTCCAGGAGAGAGTAAGGCATAACCAAAGGAGCTGCTTGTCAGACTGTAACCCAGAACGTACAACCCTCTGTTATTATAAGCAACCCCATCCCGGAGCTGCCTGACTATCGCAGACCCATTATTTTGCACGCAGGCTTCTCCTTAGAGCCTGCCATTAGATCTGCACATTTTTTCCACAGTGATTTACTTTCTCCAATGCTCAGCTCCTCCAGTTTCTCCGTGGCACCAGAAGTTGTGAAGTCAGCAGAGGATGTAAGGCAGCTCTGGTAACAGGGGCATCAGCCCCTGGATGGAAGAGCCAAGCTGCGGGCGATGGATTGGTGTTGGCCATCTCCTGAGTCAGCTAAGCAGCAGCATTGCACAGTCGTCTTAAAATCACCGCCTTGCCCTTGCACAATGCATGTTGGAGCATCACGTAAATTTTAGGCTGGAAGGGGCTCGGGAGGTCTGTGGTCCAACCTTGGCTCCATGCAGGGCTGGTGGCAAAGCTACAGCAAGTAGCTCAGAGCCCTGTCTAGTTGGGCTTGGAAAGTCCCCGAGGATGAAGATGTCACCCTGTCCCAGAGCCACACCACAGCCACACCACTCTTCGGCAGAATGATTTTCTCCTTATGCCCAGCAAGAATTTCCCCTGGTGCAGCTTGTCCCCGTTGCCTCTTGTCCTTCCAGGTGTGCCTCTGAGAAGAGTTGGGCTCTGGTTTCTCTGTGCCCCCCTGTAGGTAGCTCCCCTCCTTGCTTTGTCTTCCTAAAGCTGGTTCTCTCTGAGAGAGATAAATATATCGAGAGAGAGGGAGAGAGAGAGAGAGATAGATCTTGTCTGGGGAGCCCCAAATTGGAGCTAGTACCCACTTGTGTCTCACAGGTACCAAGTCAAGAGGAATAATCATTTCCTTAAACCTGCCAGCTTCACGTTCTCCATTGCAGCAAGGGTGCTGTTGACTCATGGGCAACCCTGCATGATTTTTCATTCTGCTCTATTTCTGGAGCACTTCTGACGCCCTTGTGTGATGTTTTCACGATGGCCTGTACAGGCACAAACGGTGGGAAGCTAGTGAATGGGAGCCCAGCTTCTCACCTCCCACTTGGCCCCAGCAAGCACAAAGCGTGGCAGAGGCTTTGGCCACACTCACGTTTTCACAGAGAACAGCCGGAAGGCAAATGCAGGAGAATTCAGGAGTTCAGTCTGATCGTACCTGGGTACACGCATTTTGGAGACACATCAGTCCGTTCTTTGCTCCTTCCTGCTCCTGTCTGTTTGTCCAGGCATTCGTCTCACCTGGATATGATCAGACTGAACACCTCTCCTGAATTCTCCTGTGTTTGCCTTCCTGCTCTTCACACGTGAAGCAGCCATTCCTGCTCCCTGCTTTCACTGGAAGCCTCCGCTGCCTATTTGTGGAGGGAACGATTCATTTTCACTCCGGAATTACCTCCGGAGGGCTGGATGCCAGCCCTGGTCCCGGTCTGCCCCATTGCACTGGCTGGTGAAGTTGTGCAGAAGTTGCTCGGCTGATGGGATGCGAGCTGGCCGGGGCCGTGCAGCGAGTGGCTGGTGACGGAGCCGGGATCAGTCGGCAGCTGGGGCGGATAATGAGGAACAGATTTGCGCTGGGCAGCGGTTCCCATGCTGCGTTCCAGGGCAGAGCGGCCAGGATGGGAGAGCCTTTGTGCTCCGTGCTGCACCTCTCTGGCGCATGTCGAGCCAGCCCCTCGGCTCGCCCGTGTCTCCTCACTGTCTGCTGGCGGTGAGCGTCCCCGGGCTCCCCATAGAGCTGGGGACCCTCTCCAGTGGCTGTGCCACCCGCCAGGCTGCAGGGCTGGCCAGGAGGCTTTCCCCACACCCCGGCTGCATGGGGGAACAAACTGCAGCGTGGACTGGCTGAGGACAGACAAGATCAGTTGGATCTTTAGGTCAGCAGGAGCTGGGTGGGGTGATCCACACCCTCCTTCATGGTTCAGATTTCCCTGCTTTTGCCTGGAGGAGCAAACGTGGCTGTGGGACTCCCTGCCCTGGAGGACTGCGTGGCCAGGCTGCTGCTCCCGGGGACGCTTGCAGAACAGCCAGGATGGATGTCGACATAGCGGGGGCTTTGATTTTACGAGTACCCCAGATCCTAGAGTTGTGATCCTCCCCGCAGCTGGACAGATCTGTTCCGTGCAGCCGTGGGGAAGGGAAAGATCCCTGAAGAAGCCACCTGGGCTCCTCTCGCCTCGCCTTCTCCTGGCATCCAGTGCTGCAAAGCCAGGCTGCCCCGAAGGTAAATGAAACCTGTGGTGGGTTAATTGGAGAGGGAGGGTGCTGAGGACACTCTGGGGAGGTGGCCACCAGCCCAGTTGGTCTGGTCTACATCAGACCACAGGTTGTCCTGAGCCTGCGGACAGCCCATGAAGAAGGGCTTGGAAAGGCCACGGGGTACTGGTAGAGACCAGACTCTGCGGAAGGTCTGCTGTATTTGTGCTTTCCTCTCTCGCAGTGATGCGGGGCAATCCCTGCCCGTGCATAAGCTTTGCCTCCCAGAGCCCAGCTAAGCCCACGGTGTTCAAATCAGAAAGCCAGTTAAAGCTTTGCTTTGGCTCCTTGGCTGGCTGGGGGGAAGCTGGCTTCTGGGCTGTGCACGCACCTGGGGCCTCACCATGTGCAGGTCCCCGGCGGGTTTGGGGGTCTGAGGCTCTTGCAGGCAGTCAGACGAAGCGTGGGCTCAGAGCTGCCCCGAGAGCCCTCCTCTAGGCATGGCTGGTGCTGGGACCATGCGAGCATCACTCATGCAGGGGTCACCCCCTCCAGATTTCTCCTGGACACTTAGGGTCCTGCCTGCTCTCTCAGAAGGCCTCACCTCCCAGGGCCAGGATATTCTCTTGTCTACCACATATGTGCGTGTAGATACACATATTTTCAGTGGGCATCCCTACCCTTGCCTATTTATGGAGAAAGCTGGCAAAAGCTTTGCAAAGCAAGCCCAGAAAGATTAAAAAAAAAAAAAAAAAAAAAGAAAACAACTATGAAGGCCCAGAACTATTATGTTTTCACATGTCGTGGTGCGGGGCTGGCTGATGGGAGCCGGCTGGTGAAGGAGCACGAGCTTGTGTTTGCCGGGACTGAAGGACTGTTGAGTGAGCAGGTTAGCCAGGCTGCTGCCGGACAGTTAGCCGGTGACCCCTGCTAGGCTCACTCTTATCTTTGTTTTCTCCTGCTAGGGAACAGACAGAATTGTTATAAATGTTCGATTTTTTTTTTTTCCCCTTAGCAAAAATAGCTTTTGAAGCAAACAGGAAATTACAGAGACTAAAGAGTGCAATAAAGAGCGGAGAAAGTCTAGCAGCCACCTCGCCGTGCTTGGATTTGTCTATAAATCCAGTTCCGCGTGGGGTGTCGCTTGACCAAAGGCAACCAGACTGCCCCAAAACTGGTAGAAATCAGGGGAGCCGTGCCCCCCTCGGCCCTGGGGAGCCAAAGGCCTGTTGTCTCGGAGGCAGGGGTGCGAGGGGACCGTCTCCCCTCCGATGAGGGTGACACACCGAGGGTTTATGAGGTGGAAGAGGGGCCGGCGCCGGCTGTGCCCCTGTGGGGCTGGAGCCCGGCTGTGCTGGAGGAGCCGCCCCGCAGGGAGCTCGTTACCCCCGGTCGGGGCGG
>NW_008794457.1:1533800-1537053 GCF_000699145.1 Aptenodytes forsteri | reverse complement strand
AGATGGCGGCCGCGCTCCCCACACGGGCCTCCCGCGCCGCTCCCGGCGCCTCCGGGGGGGCTGGTGCGGCTGAGCTCAGCGAGGAGTGCCAAAGGCCCCGCGTTGCCTCGGAGGGGTAGTCTTATGGGGAACAAATAATATATATGCGGTAGTTCCAGGTCTCTTTCGGTGTGCCTGGGGATCAGCCGTGCGGGGAGCAAGCTACTCCCTTTGGCATCCCGCTGCCCTCCCGACAGTTGCTTGTGGTGCAGGCAGCTGCCTGCCCCTGCCTGTTGGAAGACACCAGCTCAGTGCTGAGCCCGCCGCGCAGTTGCGGGTGACCAGTGCCCTCCGTGAGCTTGAGCTCTTCCTCAGACACCTGTATCTCACCCAGCGGCAAGCGCAGGCAGGGGCTGCCTTGTCACGGGCAAAGTACGATCCCAAACCAAGGGATACTCCAGGAATATCTGGAGTAGGGTACCTGCAGAGGGTATTCCAAGGATAGCTGGAATATCAATCCCACCTGCTCATCCCCCTTACTGATGGGCTCTTTCGGATGCACGTGGCCCCAGCGTAACAACGGGGCCAGCACAGATCCTATAGGAACGCTAGAGAGGTCTAAGCCTCCTGGTCCCTTCCCATGCTTGCTCCGTAGCTGGCCTTACCCCGTCTTGATCTGGCAGCAGTGATGGAAGAAGGGTGAGTGAGAAGAAAGCAGGGGAGACCGACGGCAGGAGGCACAAGCCCTCTGCCTTCGCCTGTCTAAAGAGGAAGCTGCTCATCTCCTTTAGGAGACACATTGTTATTGCTGCTGATGGGGTTAAATCCCACTATTTCCTGCTGGTGCTCTCCAGCCCTGGTACCATGGAGAGGAGGTGCCCACCCCAGCTGGCACCACACTCACAGCGTGCTTGTCACACACCCTTGCCGAGCACAGGGTCCTCTCCCTCAGACCCACACTGTGAACAAAGGGTCCCTGGTGTAGGACCCACGATCTCCATCACACCACCTCCTCCGGGAACCCACTGCGCCTCGCAGCCCACCCGCTCTGCCTTCCTGCCTGACATCCCTGCTGTAGGCATTCCCCAAGGTTTGCTCCTCTAATTGCCAGCTATGGATGTCCCATGGCAGACTGCTACCCCCGCTAAACCAGCCCTTCCCAGTGGCATTTGAGGAGCCTCCTGTGCTCTGGGTCTGCAGTCAGCAGAGTTGGCTCCAGACTCCCCTGGGGAGAAGACCCTGACCCCAAACTGCTGTTTGCCCACTGCAGAGTGACTCAAACTTCAGCCTGGAGCTTTGCAGAGCTGCTCTGTTGAGACTGAGATGGAGGAACCAGATCTTTCTCCTTCACTACCAGCTGGGCAAGGCTGGACAGGAGCAAAGCCCATGGCTGCACTAAGGGAGACCGTCACTCAGCTCTGAGCAGGTTGCTGTTCCCCTGCTGGAAATACCATCAGGATTAAGAGTACTTTGAGAAGCACCTGGAGAAGCCATAGTGGGACTGCCCGAGTTCAGTTGGCAACACAGCCCAGCTGCTACAGGCCACATGAGAGCTGGTCCCAGGGGACGCGCATGTGGCTGCATAAAGCACTGATTGCATGCCCACAGCTGGAGCTGCATCTTGGGGCTATTGCTCTGCCCCAGTGAGTGCTGAGCTAACCCAGCTGCTTCTCTGCCTGCCTGATCTGGAGGAGCAAACTGCAGGCAGGTGAGAGCGTTTCCTTCTCTCTGGAGATACTCTGCCATGGGAGAATGGTTTGCAGGATCTGCTGGGATCTGCTGGGCGCAGGCTCTGCAAGTGCTGGCTGTAAGTGTGGGGTTTGCAAGGGGCTGGGGCGGCTGGATGGGGGCTTGGCAGGGTTTGCGCCCAGGGGGAATAGCAATCCTGGGGGTCAGAGCTCATGGAGCAGAGTGAAGGAGGTGCTGCAGTCCCTGGCTGCCACCCTGGGTAGGACCTGGGTGCTGGCCCTGGCTTGGCAAACTGTGGGGCAGAGACTGCAGCCAGTGGTCAGAGGGGGGTCTGTGGTTAGAGCTGGCAGCCCTCCCTCCTAGCAGGGCATAGTTGGATTTAGGTTGCTTTTGGGAAGAGAAGGGATGGGTCTCCAGCTCAGAAGCTGTCCCAGCCATTGTCTGGTAACGGTTGGTGCTTAGTACCTACTTGGGGCGTCACCTGAGGGCTTTATCTTCTTCTCTTGGTGTGGGCTGGGCAGGTATCTCATGGGTCCTGGTTGCACAGATGTGAGCTGGGCACAGAGGAGAGGGGGGCTCCTGGTGTTGCAGAGGCACGAAGCGGGTGTGGTGTGGTGTGCCTGTCTGTCATCGCAACCCTTGCTCTGTCAAGCAGACCTGGAAAGAGGAGCAGGCCCTGGCAGCTGTGACTGAGGATGGCATTTGCAGTAGCTGTGAGACCCTGTGCTCCATGGCTCCTGTGTCTGTGGGAGAGGGGCTGGGGCGGCAGCTGCCGGGCTGGGGCAGGAAGGGCGTAGGTGCCCACTGGCATGGCTAGCCCGGAGGCGAGCATGCTGTCTCGGAGAGTACAGTAAACATGTGCTGCGGGGACTAAATAGCACGCAACATATCACTGCCAGCAGGGAAGGTAAACAGATGACTGTCTTATGCCATTAAATATGTGGGATCTGGAGAGAGACGGGTCAGTTCTAGGCTGCTCTTCAGAGAAAGCTAATCTGTCCTTCTCTAGCCAGAGACGGTGGTGAGTTTTGAAGCAGCAGTCCTGAAACCACAGGTGGATTTCTAAGCCAAGAGCACTTTGTCCTCAGGAAAGGGAGGCAGTGCCTGAACTCCAGGAGGCAAACAAGCAGCTCCTCTTAAAGGATTTTTAAGCTCTTCTAACTGGGTCTGCATCCACAGAGGCATGCCCCTGCCAGGCTCTGCATCCTACAGGTTTCTGTTCCACGCTCTCGGGGGGGGTTGGGGTGTCCAGGGTGGTTGTGTCCTGCCAACCAGTGCACCTGCCTAGTGGTCAGAGCACCAGGATGCTGAGACCCAGCACCCAAGCAAGGGAGCCCACCACAGTGGGGAAACATCTTGGTGGGTGGGTGTGTTGTAGAGAAAATGTGCCTATTGGGAAGGTGCCTGATTGGAGCAGGAGGCCTGGTTTCCATCCAAGTCTTGCTCCTACCTGCACCGGGTGCATTCATGACTTTCACATAAGGAGAAGTCTCTGGAGGATGCTGTTGTAGAGGCATTAACCCAAGAGCAGCGTGCAGCATGGCCACTTCACAAGGCCTGGGGGGGGGGGGGCCACCTGCTTCCC
>NW_008794457.1:1532756-1533309 GCF_000699145.1 Aptenodytes forsteri | reverse complement strand
GGGGGGGGGGGGAGGGGGCACGTGCTTCCCCCCACAAGAACAGCTCAAAGTTAAAGGAGCCCAAAGCTGCTTAGCTTGAGACAGGTGTCTTGGGTGTATGCAGAAGCAGGACTTTGTCCTGTGTGCTCTGGCAGTGATTGATGCTAGCGCTGGGCTGTTTCTGAGCTGGGACCCTGACCCCTGCACCTGGGGATGCCTGGAGCAGGCATTAGACTAGCAAGTGCTCTGCATGTATTGAGTCCAACTGGCTTGTCTGGGAAGACACTGTGTGTCATTGAGGCGTGCTTTCCTATCTGTGCAGAGAGGCTTTAAGGCTGGTATTCCCCTGCTTGGATTGCTTCCCTGTGGGACTGCACACTGTGAGCTTGAACATGTGCTGCAGCAGGCCTTACATGCGTGGGGTTTTTTTCTATTTTTTCTTTTTTATCCCCCCCCCCCCCCCCTCCCCCCATTCCCCCGCTTCGCCCTCCTCCCACCGCCGACTCCTCCTCTCTTTTCAGGTACGTGCCGCCATATTCTCGCCTTTGCCGCCTTCCAGCGCCGACTCCTCCCC
>NW_008794457.1:1532357-1532640 GCF_000699145.1 Aptenodytes forsteri | reverse complement strand
GGGGGGGGGGGGGGGGGGCACCTGCTTCCCCCCACAAGAACAGCTCAAAGTTAAAGGAGCCCAAAGCTGCTTAGCTTGAGACAGGTGTCTTGGGTGTATGCAGAAGCAGGACTTTGTCCTGTGTGCTCTGGCAGTGATTGATGCTAGCGCTGGGCTGTTTCGGGACCGGGACCCTGACCCCTGCACCTGGGGATGCCTGGAGCAGGCCTAGCAAGTGCTCTGCATGTATTGAGTCCAACTGGCTTGTCTGGGAAGACACTGTGTGTCATTGCGGCGGGCTTTC
>NW_008794457.1:1515431-1531997 GCF_000699145.1 Aptenodytes forsteri | reverse complement strand
TTCCCCCCCCCCCCCCCATGGCACACATGGGTATTTGAGAGCCTGAAGTGGGACCTTCCTGACTTGTGTACCTATAAAACATCTCCTGTAAAGCCTCCTGATGGTTAACTGCACACCAGGTTTGCACGTGGCACTGAACAATGTCTTGAAGTGTAGCTGGAGACCTAGTAATTGAGTTGCTCCTGTTCCTTCAAATGGTGAGCGTGACCAGCTGTTGTTATGTAGTCTCTCCTCCAGTCCTTCTGGGAAATCACACCACGATTATATTTCTGGCTTAAGAAATTTTTTCCCTAATCAGACTGGGCCTCACAAAGAGGTTGCCACTTAGTGGTAATTACTTGCTTTAGAAGCTGAATGTCTCCTGAGGATTGCAAATAGGGGATTATCAAATTAATTAGTTAAACCAAGATGTGCTTTTGTGAAGCCGAGGCCTGCTTTGCTTGTGATCTGAAATAAAGGTTTAAATATTATTAAACTGCATACAACCCGCTCTTGTCTCCCTAATGGGGAGAGAACTAGTTCTTTCCTGAAACGTTGTTGGTAAAAAGGGCTGCTTGCCACTCTACTTGCTGCAGCACTTTTTGCTTTTATTTGACAAAACCTGTTTCAAGCATACATCTATTGCTGGTCTTAAGGCACCTGCTTGTGCTGAGTGGGGTCTAACGCTGCTTCTTGGTGACTTCCCATGTTTTTATAGGCTGCCAAGTGGAAGGGGAATGGGGCTCACAGTGGGTAGCTTGGTGGGATTGTGATGTACCTTTCTTGAACCTGTACTTTCAGGGCACAGCTTAATCCATGGGACATCTGCATAGCCACGTGCATGGACACGGGAGCTGGCAGAGAACCCCAGTCTGGTGATGAGGAGATGCCTGGAAGTAGATTCAGAGGCATCCACTGATCAGTGGGTTAGCAGGGGCCGTAGGTCCTGGAGTACTGCTCTGCCACAGCCTGCTCCCAGGCTCTCCTTTCCCTTGGAAGCCCCTATGGACATGGGAAGTTTCCCCATGCTGCGCTGAGGACTTCACCAGTGATTATGCTAAGCTAACATGGAGTGCATGGGGGTGTTTTCCTAAGAGCTGTTGGCTGCTGTAGTGCAATCGTCTAGCTAGCATGCATATTGCACAACTTCCCCTAGGTCAGAAGATGTCCTTATCTGGCATCTAAAACATCTGTCCTGTGTTTCTTCCAGCACAGCTGAGTCCTATTTGTAAAAACATTGAGCTTTCCCTGATTTGCACTGAAAATGCAAATGATTTCCCTTATTTTCCCTGAAAATAAGCAGAACTATGCTCGCGGTGACTCAAAGGCAGAGGTCCCTTGCCTGCCTCCTACCTCTGCCTGTGCTCGAGCTTGTGGTACTGCTTCAGCAGGCACTTGAGAAATACTGCAGCTCCAGAAACCAGATCCAACAAAGGGGAAGGAGGCAGGCGGAGAAAGAGATGTGGGTCTGAAGTTATGACCCCTGAAGTTTCAGAACAGTTGGTGTACTGACCCCTCTCCCACCTCATCCTCTTACAACTCTGGGGAGGCCCCACAGCCTTCCAAGTTTGGCTCCCCATCCTTCCTGATGTCGGTGTTTGCTGCCTTTTGCCATATTTCACCTCTGGGACAGGTTGTGCTTAGCAGTACTCAGCTGCTGCCGCAGGCGGGTACCAAAGCAGTTCCCTGAGGATAAAATTGCCCATCGGTCCATGCAAAGGACCTGGGTCTGCTGGATGGGAAGCTGGAGGCACCCCGATCTCTGCCAGCAGAGCTGGATGACGGCAGCCTTTTGCGCTGGCTTCAGCAATTAAATCAACCCTGAGGAAAGCGCAGGCCTCGCTTAAGAGCGAGGAGCTGCTCCTGCAAGGAGACAGTGCGAGACTGTGTCGGGGAACAAGCGTGGCATTGTTGTCAGCCTCAGTCAAGAGGGGCTTTTTAACACCCACTGAAGTGCTGGCTACAGCTGTCTCCCATGTGCTTGTGCGGGAAATGGATCTACAATGCAGGAGAGGAGGGAAAGGCCACTTTGTGATTTAAAAAAAAAAAAAAAAAAAAGCTATATTAGGATCCAGCCATGAGTAAACAGCAGTGTGATGTTCCCCTTAGCGCAGTGCCACGGCACAGGAAATCACGTCACTGCCTCCGACTGGGATGGGGGTGAGCTGAACTCGGGCCCTTCAGCCTGGAAATCCTTGATGGGGGAATGCGCTCCCGAGCTTTGAGCACAGCGTAGAAAAGGGAGGAGGCGCAAGGTTGGGCTCTAAGCTGCTCTTGTGTTAGATGACCCATTCCCCCTCTGCTTCTATAAATGTCTACCTACAGCTGTCGACTTTCCTGCGTTGTCCTGTATGGTGTTGGCTTGGGAGCTTGCGGAGAGCTTTCAGTTGTCATCTCCACAACCGACCTGGCTGCTGCACTGCAAAAAGCATGTGCTAATGGTTATATAGTTTGAGTAGGACCTGGATAGCAAATGTTAGCTGTGTGGTCCGGGATGCGTCTGGCTCTGTCCCTGGTCACAGAGGTGGAAAATGGGATAGGAACCAGATATGGGCTCCGTGTGCTTACATGGTGCCCTCCTCATCTGTTTATGGGGATGCTGCAAACTCCTACACCAGCCCCTGAAAAGTGCTGCTTTTCTCTTCCTGGCCCTCAAAGATCTGGAATTAGGTGACTTGACAGTGTCTTACCTGCTAGCTCAGAACTAAAGGAGAAGGCAACCTTGTGCTCCCAGGCCTGTGCAAGCCACCTGAAGAGGTGAGGAAAGCCGAAAGCTACTCTCATCTTGGAGCTGCTGCCAGAGGTCTGGGTGCAGGAGACCTGACCAGTTCAGTAACAGCATGGGAGCAGGTTCTCTGCTCCATCCCCTTCGTCCCCATGGGCTCTCAGGGTGCCCCAGCCCCTCCTGGGTCTGCGTTGCCCTTCGTGCCCGGGGAGCACACGTTTCTGTTTCAAAAGGTGAGGTAGCTCCTGGCTTGTGCAGTAGCCCTCCTGCAGGAGCCTGTGTGGCCCCTTTCAGCCCCGCAACAGGCTTTCAAACGAGCTGTATACAAATGGTTGGGGCTTTGGCCCGCTGCTGGAGTAGCCCTGAAGAGCCCAGTCTTGGTACCCAGGCTGCTGGCAGCCAGAGTGCTTGGAGGCTTCAGATCTCTGCTCAGAGGCTGGTCCCCTGCAGACCCTAGGGTAATTGCAGAGACCTGTACGCTGGATGAAAATAGCCATGTGCAAGGGGTTGGGTTAGCCCCGGGCAGCTGTGGCCTCCTGAAAGGAAACCCGCATATATTACTGCAGTTGAAGAAACATCAAGGAAATTTCCGTAAAACATCTGGGCATCAGAGGCATGGTGGATCTCTTCTGCCTCCTTTTACTCTGCGGTGAGGGCTGTGCCTCTGACAGAAATAGCTCAGCACCTCTGATAGCGTGAGGTTTGTCACAGCCATGCATGTGCTGGAGGGACACTGCTGTCTGTGCTCCCTTTCTCGGAGGGGGGGTCAGTCTGGGAGACTCCCAGCACCCGCAGGAGGACGGTGCTCCCTTTCTCGGAGGGGGGGTCAGTCCCTAGGGAGACTCCCAGCACCCGCAGGAGGACATTGCAAAGGTGTAGCCACGTTTGTGGACTGGGTGATGTGTTTGGGGAACGGATGAAGGGCAAAGCTACTTTGCAAATGTAGCCTTGTGCAGACTGTGAAATCTGTGGTCAGTGGCTCTGCTGGGGAAGTAGCCAGGCTCCTCATCCTCCTGCTATGAATACAAGGGGGGAAAGAAAGGCTCTCCTGCATCCACAGACAAGATCACAAATTCGTCTAGTCATTGTGGTCCACAACAACTAGTAGTGCCTGTGCTGGGTTGTTAATACCCTTTGCATTGGCAGGGATGCTCTCCTTCACCCAGCTTGGGATTATCAACTGATCTCACCTGACGTAGGCTGGAGGTTCTCACTGCTATGGTGGACTGCAGGCAGTGCCCTGCCGCTGTAGGGAGAAGGCGACTAGCTGTCAGCGGTCATGGGGAAGCCTCTGCAAGCAAGGACTGTTTGGAAGACAAGCGCTGAACAGTGAGGCAGCTGCTCAGCTCTGGTCCGCTGTCAGTGTCGCACCTCCTTTTAGGAGGACATCTCTTTCCACTTAAGGAAAACAAACTGCATCCCTGCAAGGGATTGTCATCCATCCTTGCTGCCTGTAGGAAACTCAACAGCACATCAAGCAGCTGGTGTATTGAATGGTTGGCTTTGGGACTGCTCGAAGCCTTGTTTGCTGGTTATGTCTGAAAACATGCCATAAGGCCATCATGTGCAGTGGGTTTTAGGGCCAACTGTTGGCAGTCCTCCCTGGGAGAGGAGTATCTGAAGGTGTTCCTGAGCTGGACCAGCCCATGTGGGCTCTGCTGCTGGCCCTGTGGAGCAGGGCTTGGGAAGGTTGTGGGGGCCTGCCCCTTGAGCCAAGGCAGCAGAGGTGTTTGGCAGCAGTTGCTCCAGCTTCAGCAGGCAAGTACCCTGTGCTCCTCTACTGAGCCTCTCCATGCGGGGGACGTCTTCCCTCCTGCTGTAGGTCCTCATGTCCTGCCTGAGTCACCCTTCCTCTTGGGATGGGTTGGTTTGTGTGACCTCTCCCAGAAACGGGGACAGCCACATACCAGCATTGTGCCCTCCTTGATGGAGGGTCAGTCCCCACCGACGCTGCTGAGACTACGCGCTGCTCGGCCAAGGCTGGGGAGGCAGCTCCCAGTCCAAAGACCTTCTGCCAGGCCCTGCACCTCATGTCCAGGGCTCTGGGGCTTCGCCTGTGTGTCACTTCCCACCCCGCTTCCCGTTACACAAAGCCTTTGTGTGTCAGCAGATCCTGGGATGCCCTGCGGCACCTGCCTCTCCCCTCCCTCTCCGCCTCTGTGGCTCTGCCCTTTCCCGTTGTCACTTCTGTAGGCTGCTGCCTGCCTGTTCGGTGACCTTCCCCACTGCTCCCACTGCTCGGGCAGTATTTTGGCCCCTGGCCATATTAAACAATTAATGGAGGGGTGGAGAAACTGGCCATGTTAAATTACTTCCTCCTTTGGGAGGGGGTGAGGTCTCCACATCTCTTGCCTGATACCAATGCAGTTTGTTGCTGTTGCCTGAAGCGGTCACTGCCTCTCTGTTTTCCTTCTAGAAGTTAGAAAAACAGTATTTCAGAGCACTCTTTTTGTATTTCTCGGCACTTTGCTTAACCTGCAGCGCTGCCTCACGATCTTGCGGAGTGGAGAAACTTCTCTGGACTTAAAGAAAACCAAGCCAAGAGGAGGCGGGGGGAGCATTTTGCTGGAAACCTCTTTGGGAAGCCGGAGACCTTCTCGGGATGCCTGCCGTGGGCTTGTTCTCCTCTAGCAGCTATTCAGATCTTCACGGGTGAAGGCAGCTCCCTGCCACAGAGCATCTGCATTAAGCAGGTCTGTGCGGAGGGCCAGGTGCGCTCTGAGGGACGCAGATAGCAGCGATGCCAAAACAAGCAGCCTGCGAGTGTTGCTGTCTCTGCCTGTGTCCGTAAGGTCCCTGCAGGGCTGGGGAACGTGGCACCCGGCGCTTGCTATGCCCCTCCGCTGTCTAGCGCTGGAGTTGGCTGTCAGAGAAACCTTCGAGGTCCCCTGCTCAGCCCCGGTAGTGTCATGAGTTAGATTAGTTGGAGCTGTGCTGGGGGCGGTGAGGGCTTGGATTACAGTCCAGAACTCAAAGTGCTTCGGTGGTTCACGTCGGAGGGGAGAGGAGACGCCCCATCGCACACATGGAGGAAAAAGAGAAAAAACACTGCCTTTGGAAGTGAGGGGGAATAAAGGAGGCCGGGAACATGGTAAGGAAATCTCTGCGAAGGGCGCTCGCCCTGGGCACAAGCAGGGCTGCGCGGGATGGAGCTGCTATCGGGGCAGCCTGCCTGGAGCCAGTGCACAGCGCTAATGCCGGGAGTGGGAAACTGCTCTTCTGGCACTTCCCGTTACTCAGATGGCACGCTGTACCCTGGGGTGCCAGCCCTGGACGGTGGCTGCAGGGACACGGGGCTCTTGTTGGCACTGGTCCCCTGCGGGGTCCCTAGTGGGGGCACAGCCCTGGAGCAAGGGGCTGGGACGGGGCAGGTCAGGCAGGGCCCTGTCTTTCGGGCTGCCTGGATGCTGGGCTCTCCTCCTGCCCTCACTCTCTGCCAGTCCTGCTCCGGGGCTGTGGGCACTGCCCCCTGCAGAGCCTGGGGAAGGGGAGAGCATCAGCTTCTTTTCTCCTGCCCATGGTGGGCATCCAGGGGTTCAGAGAAACCCCTGGAGCTGGGTGGGGATCTCTCCCTTTCAGTGTCAAGTTCTGCACGTGGGGATCCTTGTTTGGGGAGGGGAGAGACTGGCAAGCCCAGCCAGGCAGCAGAGCACCCTGTCTCCCTGGGAGTGGCTGCAGGGCAGTCCCCTGCCCAGCCCCACTGGCACTGCCCTGCAAACAGAGGTGTCCAGCCCTGGGCTGGCAGAGGCTAGAGGGATCGCTAGCCCTGTGGCAAGATCCTGCTGAGCACCAGTCTGGCTTCTGATGGTTTGTTCCTGGGCTCAGGCTGGGATCCGTGTGCCCAGCAGCCCTAAATCTCCTGGACGTGTCCTGCTGTGTCATGGGCTGCTTCTCCACAGCAGAGGGAACAAAGTCCGTGAGGGGGACAAGCAGCTTGCGTTGCTGCTGTGCCTGGCAGTGACTTGCTCCTTCTTAAAAGTTCAGCTTCTGGGCTTGGAGAAGCTCAGCTTTCATTGAAGGAAGAGTTGCCCAACTTTTGGCTTCTGCAGCCTGAGCTAAGCTCATGGACTCATGCCTCTTCCCTTTGCCACCCTCCAGCTCCTCTGCTGAGGACCCCGTGGCTCTCTGTACCCTCACATGCCTATGTCAGAGCTGTGGTGTGCTCTCCTCTCTCATCCTGCTGTGGAGGCCTGCAGGCATCTCACTTCTTCCACTTCCCCACCCCAGCCAGGAGAGCTCTTTCCCTCACCCCATGCCTAGTGTGTTCCCAGCAATTTTTGGTCTATGGTGGTTATTGTATGAAGTTGAAAACAAAGGAGAGCGCTGTTTGGGGCTGTGCAGGGTGGGTGCCATCCCTTGCAGTCCCATGGGCTGCATTTTGCCATGGGGGCTGGAGCAGTGCTTGTGAAGCTGTGCTCTGGGAGACCTGGGGCGGGACTGTCCGCTGCTGCTACTCTGCTCCTGCAAGCTCGAGGTGACTTTCTGATTCCCAAGTGCTTCATTCCCAGTTTGGGTCCTTCACCTTGTTCTAATGTGTGATGCAAAAGCTGTCTGAAGCAGGGGCCTTTGTGTGGAGCAGTGTCATGGCAAGCCCGGGTGCCACGGTTGGGTTGTGGGTGTGCAAGGACCATGGATCACTGCTGACGAGGGATCGTGTGCCTCTCAGGTGCTGAGTTCAGGCTAGGCAGCTGCAAGGAGCAGGAACCAGAGGCCAAGCTGCCACAGACCCAGCAATGGGCGCTGGCCACACCACGGTTACCTGCAGTCCATGGCAGGTGTCTGTTCTCAACGTCGTGGCAGACCAGTCTGCATTTCGGGAGGTGTGATCTGTGAGCGGCTGAGTTGTGACTGTAGCTCCAAGCTGTTCTGTTTGACTTGAGTTTTTGGTGTCCCAGTGAATCAACCAAACCCTGCAGGCAAAAGATTTGGATCTAAGTAAATAAGGGTCAGTCTGTTGTCTGAGACTTCCCCATGGCCTCTGGCAGTCCAGAGGACTCTCAGAGGCTCAGCTCCTGATGGGAGTCTGGCATGGTGCAACTGCTGGCTGCCCTGTTCTGTGCGAGGCAGGTGATTCTTCTTCGCAGGGTGTCTGTCATGCTTCACTGTTATGGATGATGTGGTGTGTGTATGGGTACATAGGGTTGTTGCAGCTGGAGGATGCCTAAAGCACCAAATGTGTAAGGTACCTTAGGCCAAAGTAGCCCACTTCCACTAGAACTGACTTTTGCAGCTGTGAAAACCCCATGGTGTGAGCAAGGCAGGAGCCTGGCTGGGCTCTGTCTACCCTCCTCATCTCATTGTGGCTTTCATAGCTGGGGATCTGCCCTTCTTCCCCAGTAAGGATTTCTCCTCTGTGAGAGAGGGAGCGGGCTTCACCTTGCCTGGTGCCTGCTGCTGGATGGGGCACAGGAGATGGTCAAGGCGTACAGCTGGACCACAGTCCGCCCCACTTGAGGAATAGTTTTCATCCAAGCAGGTGCAAAACCCTGTGCTATTGGGTGGGTTGACTGGAGGCGAAGCGAGCAATAGCCCCGCTCCTCCACTGCACTGTGCGGGGGGTCTGGTTCCCAGCCTCTGTCCCCAGGTTGTGAGGGATAGCTTCCTCTCTGGGAAGTTGCTCAAGCTGCAGCAGCTGGCCAGGGAGCCCAGGGCTGCTTTTCCACCCTTGCTAGTGTGGTTGCTGCTGCTCTTCAACGGTAGCTGAGGCACTGTGGACCCAGCATATGAATTCAGCGAGGCTCCTGCAACTGTGCGTCTTGGACTTGCCTGGGCTGCTCCTCTCGTATGGTGGCATGCTCCAAGTCTCTAGTCATCACACAGATGTGTAGAGCAGGGCCTGTGTGTATCACAAGATGTGCAAATGCTGGTGTCTTCCTGTAGAGAAGTTCAGGTGGCACCTCTATGTTGGCGGGACAGAGGATAGGTTTCAGCAGAAAATACAGTCTTTCTTTTATCCTCCAGTTATGTCTTCTCCTGGGGCGGGAAGGAAATGAGTCTGGGAATCACAAAGAGCTTTAAGCATTGGGGATCTTCTTTCTTTATTTCTCTGCCAAAGCCATGAGCAAGATGTTGGAACACAGACAAAGCCCAGAGACGTAATCCCAAGCACATGGAAGTAGTTTGAAAGCATCTTCTCTGGGGTAACAAGGATCACAACTTGTGCTTAATGCCCAGCTTCTTTCCAGAAACGCGGGGCAGGTGAACATGCTGTTCGTTGTAGCAATGAAAATAATGGCTAAATGCAGGTGACAGGCCAGCTGTATCCATGCACCTCTGCCCAGCATTCACCAAATGTTTTCTAGTACCGGGTGGGAATGCAAACAGCAAGTGGTGAGATGGTGAGGCGAGATGCTGCAGATGTCCAAGAAGGACTGTACTCTGAGTGTCGGCACTTATTTTCTGCAAATTGGCATCCTACAGCACAACCACCTCTGGCCATGCTGCTGGCCATCTACCCCCATGTGCAGTCAGCAAGGGCACACCTTGCTCAGTGCACCCTGCTCCTTGGTGGGAAGTTAGCAGAAGAGATCACAACGTGAGAGCCTTGTGAGCGTCTTGCTGCTGGTCGCTTCAGAAAAGATAGCCAGCCAGCATGTCTGCCTCTAAATACTAGAGCAGAGTCATGGCCTCTCAGCTCCCAGAGCCTAATTTTTGAGCTTCACCTCAAACATAACCCTGTCTGCGACTGAGCTGTGCAAAACTGAACCATCCTACAGACTGTGAGCGCAGCCTAAAACTGAGCATTGGTGCTGAGTGTGGGTGGAAGTCACGGACACAGGAGCTACAGGCCCCTTTAGTGACAAAGAGCTGAAAAATCTCTGTTAAAGTAGTCAAGGTGTCTTCTGCAGAAGCTATAAACTCAACCCACCTGTGGACACTCAATATCAGAGCACCTTTTGTTCCTGTTCCTGGCTCTCTACCCATGCGGGACCCCCCTGTTCCTGTCCTGCAGAGCTCAATGTAGCCAAGGTCTGAAAAAGCGACTAGTAGCACGAGGATCGGACGTGTTGCTGACTGAAGAGCGATAAAAAGCAAGGACAGCCTGCCAGGGTAAGCTGCCCACTTCTGGGGGTGGGATGCTCTGTGCTGTGCTTTCTACACCACTCGTGATAACCTGGCTTGCGACTTGGAGAGGTGAATGGACGTGCCCTTGTTGACTCTGAAGGTTTGACCATGCTAACACCTCTCTGCTGCACAGAGTGCCTCATCTCTGTTGGCTGGCCTAGTCTTTCATTAAAAAATGAACAAAAAAATGGGGCCTTTCTTGTGGTAAGTGCTCCTGGCTGGTTTCATACGTATCCCATTTCTTGTACCGCTGGACACCAAGTTGAAACTTCCAAGATCAAAGCAGCACAGAATGAATCTGAAAGTCTTTCTGTCTGCTCAAATTTACCATCCTGCAATCAGTGTGGGGTGCCCAGGACGAACCCTTGCTCCAGCTGGTGCAACCAGCCATTGATTTGAATGGAATCAAATGGCTCAGTTGAAGACCAATGGGGACCAGCCAAAGACTTGCATGTGCTCCTCCTGGACGTCAGTGGATGTGGTAGAGGGGAGGCTTCATGGGCCTTATGGTCACCCCCAACGGGATGCGATGCTGTGGCTGGCTGGTGGTTTGCATGGTGCAGGGAAGAAAAGCCGCAGGAGTTCTGATGATCTGAGCTAGGTGTCTACCTTGAGCTTCGCAGCCTGCGTTAGGTGTGGCAGCAGTGTTCGCAGGAGACAGAGTTGCGAGGCTTCCTGAGCAGGTTCCATCAGGAGGATGGAACTTCACCTCAAACACCTCCATCAGGAGGATGGAACCTCGTTCCCTGAGGCTGCCTGTCAAACTTCAGTGACTCCCAACAAAAACCTAGCACTGCTGAGTCTCCAACATGGTTGAAGGATGTGGATTATTTGCTGTCTGTTGTCATCTTTCTGAATACATTTACCTTTTGAACAAGGTCCTTCTCATATTCTCAGGAGGCTGGTATGCAGACCCGTTAATGGATCAAGGGGAAAAATGCCTGTGGATGTATTCTCCTTTGTGTTTGGGCTTATAACCACCCACGTTTTGGCATACATCCCTTCTGTGCACAAAGATGTCTTTTAGAAATCGCTAGTTAAATCTCCACCCTCCTTTGATATGTATGGAAATAATGGGACACGTGAGACTGTTTTCTGTTTGGAAAAAAAGCTATAAAGGGAGTAGCTTTAAAAGCCTGTGTTTACTCCTTTCTAACTCAGGAGTTTAGTAAAAGCAATGCCCTGAATTTATGACTTATTTACTTAGCTTTCTGGGAGGCATGCATTTAGCACTGTATTTGAATATAGGGGAAATGTTTTAATCTGACTGCAAGTCCCAGGCTTGGCTGCTCAGGGGCGGGAGAGCTTGAGCACGTGTGTGTTTGTTCCCCAGTGAGCTCGGAGAATCTTGGAGCAAATCTGGGTCCCTCTGACCAGGAGCACTTCTCCCTGCGGGGCACAGACTGATGCTTCTTGCGGTGGCCCCGGGCTGAGCTGGTATAGCCATGGCCATCTCTGGGCTGCCTGCTCTGTCCTTCTGGCTCATCCTTCCTCACAGCCTCTTCCTCAGAGGTGGCATCTGAATCGCTGCTGCCAGCTGCTTTCTCATATCAAAGGTGTGTGGGGATGTGCTGCTTCAAGGAAGGGTCCTTGTGTGCTTACTGTTTTCTCATGTGATCAGCCAGCCCCTCCTGGAATTGCCACTCGGCTTCAGAGCAGTTTCTGTTCCCCGTTGACGTAGCAGGACTTGTATTTCATGAGCACATGGTAATACAGAGTGTTTAAAGCCAAAAGGAACTATGGCTCATCTGTTGCAGGATACTGGGACCATAGAGCGTTACCTAGCTCCCACATTGAGTCTGGGAGCTCTCTTTTAACTAAAATATGATCTTTTCTTAGTGGCGTCCGCGCTCAATTATGGAGGTTGCAGGAGATGGAGAATCCACCAGTCCCCATGGGAGTCTGTCCGGCAGCTCGTGCACCTTGCAGAGGAAGGGGTGGGATCTGAACGTGACCCAGCCACAGCCTCGAGCTCAGAATGCGTGCAAAGCTGGCCCACAAGTAATAACCTAAATGCTGACCCTGTGAAGATTGTTTCTGGCACTCATCAGCTGTCCTGCTGAAGGATTATCCTTTTCTCATTGAGCACAGGAGGCTGCCCATCTGTTTTAAGATGCCCCCAGATGGGTGTCTGAACACAAGGTGTTGCCTATGGCCTAATGCCTCTGACTAAAAGGTGTTAAAATGAGCTGACCTCTTTGGCTAAGAACTCACCCAGGGTATTTTATAGCTGGCTGGTATAAACAAATCTTTCATCTGTCTAGAGTGCCCTGTTATTTGGTAGGTGTTAGGGCACAAACAGTAAGGGGTGCAAGATGCTACTGCTCAGGTTGGTTTGCGAGACGGATGCCAATGCCTGAAGTTGAGAGTGGAGCAAATACTGTAACTAATAATAAGATGAATGAGCTCAGGCAATTTCTTCTCTTGGGTAGCAAAAAGAAAGATTTTATTTTTTTTTTTTAGTGCATTTGCAAGAAGAGCCCTGTAAAGAAAGGGAGTCTGCTGTAATGTCCCAGGACTTGTCTTGTGCAGAAGTGGCCTGGGAAATTCTTGGCTCTGTCTGTGACATCTAACAGGATTTAGTAAGCCTTGTCCGAGCCTGTTGTAGGAACATGACACTTTGAACGTGGAGATCCCTGGCTGGACCATGGCATGTGGTGCCATGGCCAGACTGTTGGTGCCCAAGCCAGGGCAGCCCGTGCAGTCTGGTGGTGGGAGTGAAGAGGGGTGCAGCTCTGCCCTGGGGGGTCTCGAGGAGGTGGGGAGGCGTATGCGGCTAACGCTGGGCAATGAAACCACAGCTGCCACGTGCTTACACTCTTCCAGCATGAGTCTGTTGCTGCAAAAAGTGTTTTAAAAGTACCCAAAGCTTTGCATCACACTGAGTACAGCTTTGTTAATTAAGTGCATGGTTAGATCTATGCCAATGATATTTTAAAAAATCTGTGCTTAAACAGCTATTTCAGATTAAGGACTTAATCCCTTGATTAAACTAAACAAAAATAAGCTGGTCTGCAGCTGTAGGATGGTGTTTTATACACAACTCTTCTCATCCACTTGCAGGCCCTCGTTTCAGCTGGAAGATGTCTGTTTAAGGACAGGGCTTTGGTTTGTTCTCTCACATGCCCTTTAAACACCTATATCATCTCCCTCATCTATTGCTAATAGAAAGTAACAGGCCTTTGGGAGCAGGGGCTCATTCCTTGCTCTGGATAAGACTCACCTTCTGCTCAGTTCATTGAGAGCTCAGTTACGATGGGACATGTCCCTGCAAGGAAAGGCTTATCTCCATTTTCCAGTTCTGCTCCTCTCTGGCTATAAGAGGACTTTCTTGGGTTGTGGGTCAGTGTTTCATCCCCAGTTTGGTCTCTCTAATCTGTTCAGCAGTTGTCAGCAGCTTTTCTGATGTGTTGGGTGCTGCACAGGCAAAGGAGAAAGCCACAGGCCCTGCTCCAGAGAACCTGGAGTAAGAAAACCTGAAGGAAAGGGTAGAGAGGAGCAACATGAATATGGAGCTCTGGTGGGAAGAGGTGCCGGACTGCTGTGTCCGAATGCATGTGATGCCATTTCCTTCGGGGAGCAGTGTTTGGTCGGGCGATGGTCGAACAGCAGAGAGCTTGCTGTGCAAGCTGCCGCATGCGTCTGGCTTCTCTTGGGGGCACGGGTAAGCGAAGGGCTGGGGAGGGCCCCGCTTCTCCAGGTGCACAGGCTTTCCTCCCTGAAGGACTGCGCCAGGATATGTCTTTGGCGAGGATGACTATTGGGGTTTGGGTACGTTAAGAGCAGGTTTGCTTCTTGTGTTGCTGTATCAGACCCACGTAAACATCTTGCTGGGCTGCAGGGTTCTCGGGCAGGGGAGCAGGCCCAGGTGACTTGCTGGCCATGTTGCCATATGCCAACGTTTGCGTTTGGCCACCTGAAGCGTGGTACAGAGCCACAGACGTGGCTGCCTGTACCAGGTTGCCTCCGCCCTCTGCTACTGCCTGCATTTTTCCCTGGCATGAGGACAGCATTGATATAGCTGTGCACTAGCTCCAAAGCTCGGGGCTCACAGGAGGTCATGCTTTGCTTTCAAAGCAATCTGGGATGTCCACCTTGAGTGAAAACAAACCAGCCCTGGGTTGGTGGGGGGATCGCCCAGCTTTAGGCCTGCCTTTCACTGGCTGAGCACGCCCAGACCTACAGCATGCGCAGAAGCGGGACCTCAGAGCTGAAAAGCAAATACGTCACTTTTCCCTTTGTTTAATTAAATGAGAGATCATGAGTTAATCGCTTCCAAGCGCTTGTTTTCCTGCGGTGCCTGGAATGATAATCCCGCGCGCTGCCCAGTAGGAGCTGCTTTGGCTGCCGCAGCCGCGTCAACCCGGAGAAGGGCCGGGGGAACAGAGGGAGGCATCTGGAAATGATTCTCTGAGCTCCGTCTGCGGAGCACCACTCCCTGCAAGGCTGCAGGAGCTGGTTTATCCACAGGCTGCGGAGCCGTCCTGCCTGCCCCAGCGGCAGGGAGCTGAGCTGGGCTACAGCCATGCCCCGTGCAAGGGATCCCACGGTGGCATGCTGAAGGCAGCTCGCTTTCGGAGGTACAGCCCGTGAGCGAAGCTGGCCTGGGTGAGACTGCAAACGCTCTCCTCCCAAGTGGAACTGGGTGCTGTGCTTCTCTCCCTGAAAAGCCTGAAACAATAGCCCAAAGAGCAGGTAGACCCGTTCCTGGTTATCTCACAGGAAGGTGGTGTAATTACAGCAGTGTGAATGCCTACCTCTGTAGCTGCACCACTTAATAGTCCATTATTTTAACGAAAACATCCAGAGGCAGGCAGGGTGCCGAAGGCAGGCGCCCTCCTCCCAGCCTCCCCCTGAGCCTCAGAGCGAGCAGCAGAGGGGGGAGCTGGCACTTGCTCTGGGAAGATTTTTCTCTCTTGAACTCATTGCCGCTGTGATTAGAGCAGCTCAGGAAATGGGGCTGGGAGGGTTCTCCTCCCTGCAGAAATGGAGTGGGAAATCTCAAATTTTGTCAGAAAAACAAGCCTTGTTTTTAGCCAAGGACCTTTTTGAACGGAGAAATGTCTCGTTTTTAAAGGCGAAGTGGCCTGGCTTTCAGCTTTGTGTGAGAAAGTGGAAAGGCTTCGTGGAAAGCCCAGAGGTCTGTTTTTACTGGAAATGAGGTTTCTCACGTCAGCTGAGAGCTGAGCAGCCCCAGCCAAGTGGCGCAGCATGGCAGTCTTTGCTGGTGGAGGGACCAGCTAGCCCAGCCCTGCTCAGCGCCTGCTGTGTGCTCCTCTTACCCCAGTCCCAAAGCTGGCTGGGGGCCATGGGCAGGCGCTGAGCTGCAATGCTTGGAGCTCTGCCTCTTCCTAATTTCTCTGTTATTTCTGCTTTCCAGTGCTGGGGTGTGGAAGGGTTGGGCCATGTCTTCCCCCCACCTTTGCAGACTCTGGTCTCCTCTGTCCTGCCTTCACACTGTCCCTCAGTACCTGGGCAAGAGGGGAGAAAATAGGTGCACGCAGGACGTGGCCAGGTTTCTGGCAGCCAGAAGAAGGAGGGGAAAGTTGCGGGAGCTCCTGGCAAGGCCTCCCTGCTGAGCGGGAGCCGAGACGCTTGGTGACTCAGAGCTGGGTGTACCACGGGCACCACTCACTGTGCTCGCAGCCTCCCTGGGCTCTGCTCCACTGCCCAGCTATGCTCCTCGCTCTGCCAAGCCACAGCAAGTGCTGGATTTAACTGGGGCACATTGGGATATGTAGTTTCATACTTTGGAGGTCTAGGCTTCTCAGAGCAGAGCTGCAGATCCTTTAGCTAAATTCCTGCTGCAAGATGAATCTTCAATGTGTTACATGGGCCAGTCCAGCCCACTAGAAAGGAGTGTTGTTGGCCATAAGTCATGGGGTTAGTCAAACAGTTAGCCTGGCCTCACCATGCTGATGGTCTTTAGGAGTCTTCAGACAGCATCTGGGCTGTCAGCAGGGAAGATCTGTGCCTCTTCTTCATGTTCTCCTTGACCAAGACTCAACTTCTTGAAGACAAAATTCTTTTGAGCAAGACACTGACTTCTCAGCAAGGTGCTTGGGTGAGTTGTAGGGAAAATGCTGTCAAGGCTTTGTGGGCCCAGGTGGGTCCAGCAGCATTGCAGCCCTTCCCTGCACTGACTTGTGTTGTCCCAAGTCACTTGAGTTGCTGTCTCAGGCACTTGCTGGGAGAGCACAGGTATTCTGACACTGCACAAGGTGTGTAGCCCTGGGGATCTTCTCTCTGCTCCCTGGGCAGGCTGACTTCTTGTTCTCCAAACCCATAGGAGGTTCTCCAGGGTTCAGCCTTAATTGGTGAGCAGCAGGTTCCAAAGAGGATGAAGTTGTAGAGCTGAGTCAGAAAGAAATGTAGCATGGCAGGAGTTCCCAGTGGCTGGAGCTGCTACGTAGCGCTCTCTGTGCCCACAAAGGTAGGCAGAAAATTCAATCAGTGCACCTAGAAAAGCCCAAGAAGCTCCTGGTTACTCCAGATGCCTCTTGGCAGGCTCCTCTCCCATCCTGCAGCTGCTGCTTGCACCAGGAGAGGTAGGCATGTCTCTGGAGCAGGGTTGTAACTGATCCCGGGCTCCTCTTCCTGCTGCCTGCTTGTTAGTCCTGGCTTCGGGCTTCTGCCCAGGCACTTGTAACCTCATCTCTCCCTGACTGCTGGTTCTTGCTGCGCTTTGTGATGGGGAGAAGGGCTCTTAGGGCTGAGCAGCAGAGCTTTGACACGGCAGTCTTTATCCCTCTATTCATTTCACAGCATCTGTGGCTCCCATTATATCGGGGGGGGGG
>NW_008794457.1:1472028-1515285 GCF_000699145.1 Aptenodytes forsteri | reverse complement strand
CCATTTCTGCCCCTACTCAGACCCAAGCCTTCTGCCAGTTGTGAAGCCCTCCTGGGCTCTCCTTGCTCCCCTGCCCTCCCCGGTGGGACCACGCTGGGTTGTTTCCATCGCATGGCTCTGCCCATGGAGCCCATCCCGTCCCCACGTGCTGCTTTCCTCTTCCCTCACTGTGCTCCAGCCCCTGCACCGGCAGCCGGCTCCCAGCTGAGGCAGTGAAAGCCGGTATGGCCGGACGTGACCTTAACCTGGGCTTTATTTAGTGCCTTGATTTATAGAGGAGTTATTTTAAAAGCTTGTTTCTCTTTTGGGAGGTGTGGTGAGTGTGTGGCAGAGTGGTGGCAGTGAGCTGGAGTTCACAGGTCCTCCTGTGCTGTTGACAAAGAAGCATTTGAGTCCCAAGACACGTTTTGCTTGGGGAGATGCTCTCTGGCTTGCTTGGAAAGCACTCCTGTTTGCCTTTGTGCTGGGTGGCTGAAAAGGAGCAAATGTTCAGGACCTTTCCTGTGAGGGGGATGTGGCAATACTGTTGGAGGCAGGGAAGCCTGAAATTTGCAGTCCCTGGAGGAGGCTGCATTCTCCAGGAGGCTCCTGTGCTGGGCTCTGCCAGCTCCCAGGGGCTGCTGTGGGCTGGCTGAAGTGGAATTGTGCCGGGGCAGGAGTGCCCTCTTCTTGGATCCTTGTTGGTTTAGCTTGTTCTGCTCCTCTCCGGGCACTGTCCCCTCATCCTGGGTCGCAGAGGTGTCTCCTCATGCCTGCATCTCCTGCATCGCCTGCTTGAGATAAAGGATGTGGTTTTTAGGTAGGATGGGCTCTAGACTTTGGGTTTATCGGCCTCTGGAGCGCAGGATGCTATCCCCTTCTCTTGCTGTCTCAAGCTGGTTTGTATGAGTTCCCTGTGCCTCCAAACCACGGCTCCTCCACATGTGTGGCAGCAGGCACTGCCCGCAGTCTAGATGTATGAGGCTGGCCGTCTGCATTCCAGCATTAAACAGCAGGACCGTGCGGCCTCTTGCAGCCCTTGCTGAGGCCCTTTCCTCAGACTACCCTGCAATCTGAGAAGTTAATTAGTACAAATAAGCAGCCCCATCCCTAGGATTGTGAGTTGGTTTAATGAGTCCATGACTGGAGACGAATCTGCTGCTGTTGCAGGCTCCAAGCTCTGCCATGTTTCACCCTCTGTGTTTCAAGGTGACTTCTGAGGCTCTGCCATGTTTCACCCTCCACCGGGGCAGGACCTATCCCTAGGAGACCACCCTGGGTGGGTGGGAGCACTGAAAAGCAGTGTTGCCTCCGTGTTCAGCTGCGGCACACGGAGGCTGCATCCATCCTTGTTCTGTAGCTGCCCAAGGGTGCTGGTGCTACAATCCCAGCACGATGGGATGTGGGAATTTGCTACCCTGTTTGGGGCTTTTCATGTGGAATTAGCAGAGATTGGTGAAAACATCTCCTCTTTCTATCAAATGGTAGGGGTTGAAAGCTTTTCTCTGTCCCTTCAAAGCCTGCACAGCTATCATGGCTCCGTGGTATAGTCTAGCCAGAGAGATAAAGCCTCTGTGCTAAGGAGTGCAGTGTTAGCACGGAACTCTGCAATGGCTACAGGCTATGGTTATCCTGTATTTTACTAAAGGAAGGATAATGTACGACTTGGTTTATTTTAACCATATAAAGGATTTTTGATTCGGTGCCAATGTTAATAATTGTCTTGTGAAGGCTTTGCTAAGGCAGCAGGAATGGTGTGAGAACCTTACAGCGATGCACTGATTCGTGCAAATATTTTGACTTCTTTGTTTTATTTGCAATAGTAAATGTAACAAATTTCATTTGGGGGGGTATTGATATCCAAAAGAATTTTATTCAAGCAGGGGAAGAGGTATGGGGGCAGAAGACAGCACAGAACCGCCCCCCCCAGCTGGTTTTGACTGAGATTTTGAACCTGTGGACTGTGGAGGGTCAGAGGGAAATTGTTGTCAAACACTACCAGCAATAACACTGCTGTGATAGTGTGTCCAAGCACTTGGCTGGGCTCTCTGTGGTGGCTGGTGCCGGGTGGGAGAGCACCTGTGTGAAGGCCAGTTTTATCTGACAAGGGCACAGACGCTTGCTGGGACAGGTTGGTGTCAACAGAGGTTACTGGAGCTGCGGTCGCCTTCAGCTGGCTGCACTTGGCTTCTCTGTCATTTCACAAGAGCACGGGAGAGGAACGATGTGTAATGTTCGGTGCGCTATATTAATACTTAACAATGTCATTAGTAAGTCCAATTGTCAGAGGCTTCATGTTGGGCTTGGTACCCGTTTCCCTACCCTACAGCCCCCTTCATGCCTTTTTTTAGCAGGTCCAGCATGCTATGTAAAGGGAATATGTCTTATTTAGGCTGTTCTTTTGGGTCTGTACAACTCGTACCACAGTTCCTATTGGTCTGCTTTCTCTTCTTATATTTCCTGAACTCTGCTGAGTCCTCCCCTTGCACCCTGCGTGGGGGTGGTCTTGACCAGAACTGTGCAGAGAGCTGCAGGCTGTCAGCTTTCGGCAGTTTTCTCTTGACCTCCACAATCTGGAAGTTTTTTCTCTGAAGACCTGTTCCTGCAGACAATAAAGTGCCTGGGAATTTCCAGACTTTCCTTTTCAATTAATGGAATAAAAGTTGGGGGTTTATATTGTTCTTTTCTGGGTGGAAAGAAGCTTGTTTAAAACAGCCCATTTAGGATTAGGGTTAAATGCTTGGTCCTGACATTCAACACTTGGAAGTGTGCACACAGGCCTCCTGCTTTTTGAGTCCTTGGGTTAAGAATATGAAAAATAGTTCCTTAACCTCTGTTTATCTGGTTGCGTTGGCCTTGAGGGGTATTGCAGGAGGCAGCTGGTCTCTCAGAAGAGTTGCAAACACTTTAGGAGCCTGCTGCCATTTAGCCTTGCTTGTTGCTGTGATCAGGAGAAACAGCAGAAAAAGTAATGAAGCAGTGCCGTGCCACGGGCCGTGTGTGGTTTGCCTGTCACCGGCGTTCTCCCAGCTCAGTGCAGGCAGGGATTGTGGAGGCGTTGCCTGGGCGTCCTCATCTCTCCTGTGCAATGCCGCAGGCTGTCCTACAGGAAGGCTTTACAACAGAGCAGGGAGTTCATATTGTACTTAAAACACCCAACCTTCTAAAGGAGGAATTTAAAGATCGTTGAGCTGGGTGGCTGCGAGAGGTGGGACGGCTTGCTTGAGGAGCATCATCTCTGCTCTGGGTGCAGGTTGGTTTAGGCTTCCTCCGAGACTGTTGCATTTTTTCAAGCCAGTGAAAGTATCTGGAGTGATGAACACGTGTTCCCTCGGAGTGGAAGCAGCGAAACGGTTTGCTTCCTCCTGACCCCTTCATCCTGCTGTTCCCCGGTGGCAGCGTAAGCTGTTGTGGCACTGCTGTGTTTAACTTTCTCTCCCAATCTTGCTGTGGGACTGAGGTATGTTTTCAGGCATGTCCATGCAGCTGTTCCTGTTCTGCAGGAGGCTGTAGGGCTTCTGGGCCAGCGGCTGAAATGCTTTTCTTGTCTCTAGTGAAGGGAGGTGGATTTAGATCAGATGAGGATCTGGCCAGACACCTGAGTAAACTTTCATTTGGTTTTGTAGCGAAACTCACTCCCACTGGCTGTAAGTTAGCCAGAGGGGTCCCCTCTAAAATAGAAAGGAAAGGAGGGATCCTGATCCTCTCTCCAGATGTGTACAGATTTATTTTTATTATTATTATTTTTTGGCAAGCTCTCTTGATTTACACCCATGCAATAGATCAGAATTTGGCCTCTAGCACTGGAATTGGTCCTGACACCATGGGCAGGCTCTGCCTGGCAGGCTCTCCCGAATGAAGGTGGAAGTAGGGGAGCCATCGTCTCTGATCCCCGGGCAGGAAACAGGCATCCTATGTACCGATGCGCGTGCTCAGGCACCAAAGGCAACCCTGTTCACACGCAGTCTGCGGATCCTGTTGTGAGGCATCTCTCACTGCAGAAAATTCCTGGCTCCTGGAGTGAGCCTTTCATGAGAGGCAAACGGCTTTGAATAATGAGGAATTGCACTGGTGAGCGGCTTTCCCCAGTACCAAACAGCTCCGTCCGCTTATCCTGTGGAGGGACTTCAGACCGCAGCAGGCTGAGGAGCTTCAGCCCAACTGTTGTCCCTGCAACTCCCCTTAGCCCACCGAGGAGCATAACACTGGGCTTTAATGTACCCGAGCACTGGCCGGCATCTCCAGCCCGGGGTATCCGAAACACGGGGCCTGCCGATCCGTCCACCCCATGATACGCTCGCTCGCACGCACTCACGTGCTGCGGTAATGGTTTAATAGCAGCCCCACCCAGCGCAGTCAGGAGAAGGACTTGCTGCGTAAGCAAAAGCTGGGAAATCTCGCCGCTGTGCACAGCGCTCTGCGAGCACTCCACTCGCGTTTTGGGAGAGCTTTTTTTTTGTTTACCTGGAATCACCAGTGCCAAAAGAAACTAGAAAGGACAGCAGTTTTCTCCTTTGATCTTCTCTCCTCCTGCATTTGGAGATGGCTGCTCTCCTGGGTGCAGGGCTCGTCAGGGCACCGGGGCGTATCGTGCCGTGGTACCGCTAACGCTTTCTCTCTTGGCAGGACTCGGAGTCGCTGGACGGTTGCATTCAGAGTACGTTATCAGCACTCTACCCTCCGTTTGAGGCTACCGCAGCCACTGTTCTGTGCCAAGTTTTTGATGTGGTGGAGAAGACGTACCGTGGGGATGGACTGCGCTACCTCATAGACTTCCTGATTCCAGCCAAGCACATCCTGCAGTGCATTCAGCAGGATGCCTGTGTGAGTACATCATGCTCTCTAAGGCCTGCGAAGGCTTTCTTGGAGAGCTTTCTTTCTACTCTTGTATGTAAAACGTCTGGCAAAAAGTGACGTGTGTACGGCAGCCTAGGTGGGAGGGCAGGCAGACAATTAGGAAACAGTTGAGAAATTGTTATTGAAGCTTAACCGTGCAGAGATCAGATGTGGAGCAGTGCCCCCGCCTTCTGTAACCAGGAACACCGAACAGAAGGTTTAAGAGATTCAGAGGAAGAGGTTTAGCGAAGCGTTTGCTGGATATGGCTGACTCAGGTGGCTTCTAACCCCAGCCGTTCCCTGGCCCTGTGGATGAAGCTGTCGGGCTCCTGCCGCTGGCAGGAGGACGTGTGGGGCGAAATGCTGCCAGTCGGTGTTTTTCCCAGAACTCCATCTCCCCTTTGATGGTTGCTGGAACAGTCGCAAGGCTCAGTAGCCCCAAGGAGTCACGTTACATTTACTGCCAGAACGAGTCCAAGATTAACATGCTTTACTGTTGGGAGTCTAAAATGTTAGAAACGATGAGTCAAATGCCTCCATCACAAACTTGGCTTAAAGAACCTAAAACTAGGGTTCATTCTAGCCATTTTGTTTCTAAACCTAGAGGGTGTGTGCAGCCAGGCTTTCGATAGAAGTCGTCATGGTGGAGGGCAAGGGACTTCTGGGAGGAGGAAAAATATTAAATAGAAGCTGAAATAATAGTTACTCGTTTGTCTCAAGGAGGTGAAATGCTGAGGGGAAACACCATCACATACCATGGATCCATGCAATGACCCCTGGCAGCTGGTCACCTTGAAAGTGTTTTGGTACAGTGTTTGTCCTGCTGTGTTGTCACCAGCCTCCAGCTTGGTGCCAGCCATGTCTTTGTGAGCCTGTATAGGAAGATCCAAGGTTGTGTGTAAGGATTTTGGAGAGCTGCTCTCTGTCACCCTGAACACTCGAATAGGAATTATTCCATCGGTTTATCTAGCTGCAGTTTCTAATGCAATGGTGTATAGTGTCGTTTTCCCCTTTAAAGAAACAAAAGGCTTTTAGTTTGTATGAACCAGTAATTATTGGAAGACGTTTCACAGCTTTCCCCAAAACGCCTCCCTCACCGAAGGAGGCGAGGTAGCAATTTCCCCACTCCCTGAGCTCTTGGCAGCTTCCAGTCGCCTGGCGGTGCCCTGGGCAGGTGAGGTGGAGGGAAGGGAAGGGAAGGGAAGCAACCTGGCTTGTGAGCGGAGCCCTCAGCCCCTCCATGGCTTGTGGGGAGCTGGGCCCACGGTGCTGCTCTCCCAAAGGGGGAGGTGTTTGGGGCAGTGACGGGGTGACCCGCAGGAAGGGTGCCAGCGAGGGGGTCTGCTAGGCAGTGAGGCGGGGCTGTCCCTCCCTGGGCAGCCAGACAGAGGCTGGTGAGGCCATGCGCCCACCACAGGCCATGGCTGCCCTTGGGGCAAAGGCCCCTGTGGGACAGGGGTGTGGTGGTAGGGAGGGCCTTGTGTCCAGCAGCCAATGGGAGCACAGCTTGAGGCTGCAGCAGCCAATAGGAGCATGGGGCTGCCTTGATGGGCATGGTAGCCCTGGCTGAGCCGGGGGCTGTTGGAGCAGGAGGTGCTGAGGCGGTGGGCCCTGAGGCGGGAGGAGGCGGGAGGCGGGAGAGGTGTGAGGGCCCGGGGGGGCCTGAGGCGGTGGGCCCTGAGGCGGGAGAGGTGTGAGGGCGGTGGGCCCGGGGGGTCCCTGAGGTGGGAGAGGTGTGAGGGCAGTGGGCCCCGGGGGGTCCCTGAGGCGGGAGAGCTGTGAGGGTGGTGGGCCCTGGGTCGGGAGAGGTGTGAGGGCGGTGGGCCTGGAGGAGCTCAGGGTGCTAGCAGCCCCCCAGGCTGGCCTGGAGCATGGGCCTAGGTGACATGGAGGTAAGGGGGCTGGTGGTGGCTGAGGCATCCTGTTGGAGAGGGAAACCAGTATGGTGGGGCTGTCCTACACATGCAGCACTGTTTGGGGAGGTGGTGCAGGGGCAGGAGCCGTGCTTGGAGCCACGCTCCTGTCATAGGCCCAGGAATGGGGAAGGGCTCGGGGCCTGCCTGGCACTCCCTGGCCTGCCCAGTAGCCACAAGGTGTGGGGGTGGTGGGGCAGCCGCCTCCAGTGAGGGGTGCCCAGGGTTCAGCATTAGGTATCGGGGGCTTTTGCTGAGGTGCGAAATGTCTGGGAGACTGGGCAGCAAGGGGCAGAGTGCAGGCACAGGCCTCTCAAAGAGCACAACTGGATGCCTTGAGCCTTTCCTTCTTGCTTTGTGACCCTTTCTGGCCTTGACTCATGATTTTGTACTTTCACAGTGGTAATACAGGGAGATCAAGGGAAACTCTAGGTACCTTGTACTGTCTTTAGAGGTGGGCCCAGGCTATTCCATATTTTATTTAGACATCTGCTTGTTCGATTTTTTTTTTTTTTTTTTTTTTTTTTAATTGCTGAAAGTTCTTTCTTTCATTTGTTGCGGACTTCTCTTCCCCAAACCTCCACTGTGTGTCCCTTCTTTTGTCTTCACCGTCTGAAATCACAGGACTATTTCTTGTTACTTGTTCTTTAAAAGTTTTGTCTGCCTTTTAGAGAGTCTAAACAAAAGCAATGTTTCCTCCTTAGTTTGTAGTTCAGCTGGTCCTCGTGAGCTTTTCCTAAACACACTAAAGGGAAAAGAAGTAGCTCCTGTCTGAATGACTACTGTAGGAAATCTTGAGAGCCACATCTTTTGTCAGCTGTGACAAAAATGTAAGTGGCTTCATGAAGTATTAGACAAGTTCATGGGCTTCAGCTGGGCGTATTAAAATCAATAGCCTGTATGTGATCCCCAGGGACTGGAGAAGGGTGTGTGGAGGGGTGTGCCAGAGGGTCTGTCTCTGCTTAGCACAGAGTAAAACCAGGTTTTGTCCCTAGCCTTCGGATGACATCCTGAGCTAAATGGACTGTTGGTCTGATCCAGCCCAGCCATCCCCGTAGCTCTAGGAGCTACCACCTTTGTGCCATCTTTGTCATTGGTGCCCAGCTCTTTCCTCAGAGGCAGCTTTATTCCTGGCTGCAACTGCCGGGCGTAGAGTCTGTTCCTGGCACTCCTCTGATGAGCCTGGTTTGGCTCGGTAGCGATTGGACACGAGAAGAGCAAATACTTGAGGCTCAAAGTGAAATGTTAAAACAACTGAAATAAGCCTCTTCACGTAATCTTCCCTTTGAAGGTGCTTTTTGGAGCAGGAGCAGCATGAGGATGCTCCACTTCTAAAGTTCTAAAACTCTGAAATGTTTAGGCTATTGAAGGACTTACGTTCCTGCTTGGACAGTACTCTAGCTCTTGCTGCAGTTTAGACTGTGGCTTTGTAGGGTTTTTCAGGAACTTCAAGGCGTTCTTGCACTTTGGTTTCGGTGATTTCATTGCTGAGTTTTCTTCCACTTGTTGGTCAGTGGGCAGACAGGTCATCGAAGCAGTGAGCTTGGGTTTTGGATTTGTTAATATATGAATGGCCCCCAAATAGGTTACTCTGCATCCAGGTTTTAGCAGAAACTTTGTGTCAGGTAGGTACAGATGGAATTCAGCTTTATGTTTATGCTACTGCTGATTGTGTCTCTCACTTTTCAGTCATATATATTTATAATATATATATATATAAAACATATATATATATAACATATTTATAATAGTTTGGGAACAAATTTTTTTTTTTGGTCTGCCTCTTCTTCCCCTGAAAGGCCCTTGGTACAGATGGCCTTAATATACCTACAGGAGGCATTCTCAGCAGAAGAGGGGTTGATGTGGTGTGGTGTAGGGTGCAATTGTATGGTCTCTTCTGGAAAATTGCAAATTGTTTTTGTTTAAAACCTTATGTACAAAATACTTGACTTGGGCACTTCTGTAGGAGATATAAGGTCTGTTGACTGAGGTGCTGTGTGAGTCTTGAGCTTGATGGAAAAGTCCGTGAAGTACAAACAGTCTGAGACTTGCTGAAGCCAGTAGCAACTTCTGCAGACTGTGTGCTGCCAGAGGAGGTCTTGGCTTGCTGAATATAACTGTGCTGTGTAAGAAAGGAACTAGCTGGTTGGTAGAGGCATCTGTGTCTTAGAGATCAGAAAGCATAAGAACATAAGACGACTGCAAAGCTTAGCTCCCCGTGCCTTTGAGGGAAGTACAAGCAACTGTGTGTTAGGTTATAGGGCTTTTTAACTCTAACTTAATAGAAAGAGGAAAGAGAGGTGGGTCTGTGCTGAGTTCACGGTTAGACTATAAAGATAATATTAATATGATCCTTCAAACAAATGGAAACTAAAGTAAGATTCAGTTTAGTAGTGATACAGCATGTAGGTACAACAGTAAGCAGTTGCACTGAGTGAACAGAAATAAAACTGCTGTGACTGAAATGGATCTGGAATTGACTTTGTCAAAGAAAAGGGACTGGCTGGTCTCTGTCCTGGAATATGGAAGAAGTTACCACGTAATGCCAAATGTCTGATAACAGGGATTTTTACTGAACCTGTTAAGTCAGGGCTAGTAACAAAATACAGAGAACAAGCTGAGTGTACAACATGCACTGAGCAAGGACTGAATTAACTGACCCATTAAAAACCGGGTAACGTTTTTTCATGTGGTTTGCTCCATGGCAGGTAGTGTAAGACTGGCCTTTTTCATAAACCAGCTCTCTCTAGAGAGAAAAGTTTCCTTGTCTTATTTCTTCCGTAAAGGATTTATTAGGGAGTTATATGGAAAATTAATTACTGTGTCAAAAGGATGGAGGTTTATGCAAGTATTGCAAGATGGGTAACAAACTGGTGAAAGGGAGGGTGTTTGTACTGCAGTGAAAACTGAGTTGGAGGCAGGAGTCATGAGACACACATTACTTCTCATCCATGACCTTGGCATAAAAAGTAAGATTATGCATATGACAGATATTTGTGATGAAACCAGTCTGGGAGACAGGAGCAATAACCTAAAGGAGGAGGAGGGTGATAAATGTATTACACAAGATGAGCTCTAAAACTTTGTACTTAAGTTTTTATAACAGTAGATTCAGACGGCAAGCATATACCTCGACAAAGTAATGGGCAGAATTTCTGTTATGAACTGGGATTCATCAGTTTGGAAAGAAAAACTAGCAGGTGACTGGGTTACCGTAGGGACATGACTGGAAGACAAGTGTGATCTTAGCTTTAAGAGATGCTTCTAGCACAGTTGGTGCCATTATATGCAGTGTTTTGCAATGCTTTGCACAATGAAAAAGTGGAACAAAGAAATGTGTGTTTGTTTTTTTTAAAAATAAAGGCATCACCGAGGAGGTGCTTCAGGCAGGCCTAAGAGGTGATCAAGGGAGATGTGTTAAGTTGGTGTGACATGGCTTAATAATTTTGAGCAATGGGAACACATCCAGAGAATAAGCTCCAGGGTTGAGGAGGAGGAGGAATTATTGAATCTGAGGGATGATTTGGGCTTCCAGGCCTCTGAGCAACTTTGCATCAGGTGCAGTGAGGATAAGAAACCTGGCTGGGCTGAAGGTAAAGCTTGATGAACATAGGAAAGAAATTACTTAATGCCATTACCTGTTGTTTCAAGGTGTGTGAGGATCCAGGAGGTTCCTTCCAGTTCTGTGGTTTCTCTGCTATATGGCAAAATATTTGAATTAAAGTATTTTTTTTCTTTCATCTGTCTGCCCTGCAGAATACAGCATTTCTATAAATTGTTTTCTCTGTCAAGACTTCCGTGTGACCATGTAAGAGAAACAAGATAAAATGTCTGAAGTCTAATGCTGCCAATACTAAAGTTTTTGGGCTTCCAGATGACAGCTTTCCAATTTAAGTATTGCATCCGATACAGGTGAATCCTATCTAAACCCTTGTTGTGACAGAGACAGGTGAAATTAATCATGAAACTGATGGCTTATGTCATGGCTCAATTTAAATCTTACTTCACCCAAACAGAATCAAGTTCAAAGCAGTGGTTTTATTTTTTTGAAGTTGTGATAAAGCTGTAAATAATTGAGTCAAGTCAGTTCAGCCATGAAACTTCAGTTCTTTTACTTGACTGGGATTTGTCTGAGATTTGTCCTGAGTGCTGCTATGTTTTCGGAACAAGGAGATCCCTGCTAAGTGTAGTTCCTCGCAGCTTGCCGATGGGACTTGCTGCCTTCTTTCTCTGTGGTCCTGTTGTGCTTTCCTCTTTTGCTGCCTCCTTTCTCCTGCTTTGTCTTAGCAGTATCTCCTTCCGTTCACTGGTAGGTTACAGCCATCCCTTGCTGCTGCATCCTGTGTAACATGTCTCCACCTGTCTTGTATAGGCTCTTGATAGCACCAGATGAGTGATGCTTTTTACCTGGCTCCATGCTCTTCAATTTGGCTTAACCAAAATTAGATGGGACGTGCTGCATACTCCAGCAGAGCACATTAGGGAATAAAAACAAATCCTCAGACAGACCTTGGCATTTTATTCTGCCTTCCCTCCTCAGCAAAGCTCTTCTTTACCTCCCTTCCAGCAGACCTCAGTCTAAAGACCCAACACTCCTTCACCAGACAAAAGACATTTTTGCAGTGCCAGGCTGACTAGCGGCATCTTGTGCAATGAGGTTTCTGCATCTACAACCTCCTTCTGGCAGGCTGGTATCAAGTGTACCTGGTACAGCCTAGAGCTCACTGTGGATGCTCTGGAAATGATGCCTAGTATTTGGCCACCTTCTCTGTTAAGGCTGTGGATGGTCTTTAGTTGAGGATGGTGGGTTTTGTCCGTGTGTTGTAAGCAGACTGCTGTCTGCCTGCGTTTCTCTAATGGCGCTTGGTTAGGGATGCTGTATGGTCTGAATTTTCACTTTCTCAGTCAGTCCAGTTGGTCCTAATGAGGTAGAGACAGGATCTCTCTGTTTGAGCACTGGGACGTATGAACTGCTGATTTTTCTACCCTGGGGTTCTGGGGCCTAGAGCTCTGCCTGTCTGTGCTGACCCAGCTTTAAAACAGGGCTGACACTTCTGGCAGCCGGTTGGTTCATACTCAGGTCCTGAGATACCGGTGATTTGTGTTGGTAGCTTTTCTTCTTTCTGCTTTTTAAAGAGAAGACCTCAGTATGGAAAACTTCCCTACGCTAATAACCAAAGACCCTAAATTCAACTGTTCTATTGCTACAGCTGTGGAAGAGAAACATTGATCTCTCCTGTCCAAAAGCTTGAGCTAAGATCTGTTCCTGATGCTGAAAACACTTTCTCTTTTCTCCGTAGGTTCAGTACTGTGGCTTGCTGTTTCGCCATGAGGGCTGGCCCCTGTGTATTCACGAGAAGATTGTAGTCCAGTTGGCTTCTATTGACTGGCGAATCTTGAAGCCTGGTGACTTCTACCTGCAGGTGGTCCCCTATCTCAAGAAGTCTCCACGAATTGTACTGAAATGTTTGGCAAAAGACAAGCATAATGTAGAGGAAGTCGTGATTCCAGAAGTTTCCTATACCTCTATTTTTACTCTGGAATGGTTGAGTACTATCAATGGAGAGCGGATGGGTATAGCACTGGAAAATTGTTTACTAACCACTGATGATAAAATATTTCGTGTCCCCTGGGATAAAGTGGTTAATCCTGAATTTATAAATAAACCAAAAATAATTGAAAATAATATAATCTCTCCAGAAATAACAGAGGAACCTTCAATTTTGTGCCTCCCCATGGACCATGCTGAATGCAGTTCGCCAGACCTAGGATCTCAGTATCTACAGGAACAAAGGCCGAATCAAGACAACCTAGTCATTAGCAGCACAGCTCCACAGTTGAGTGAAGCTTTTGTCAATGGTGTGTGTACAAGTCCTGTGCCTCAAGAGAACTTGAAAAGTGACCTTGAAGGGGAGTACGTTGAGCTGACAGAAGTTTCGCTGCCCAGGTTTGGGCCACAGACAGGCTCTTTAACCCAATCACTAGCTTTAAATTATCTAACTCAGCCCAGAACACAAGTGAATGCGTCTAAAGGCAAGCACAGGTTTATTGTCATTCAAGACAGTACCTACTCCAAGAACTTAATTCGGTCAGCACTTATGCAGAAGGAGCACTGTCAAATGGACACTCTGAGGACTTCTTCTACAGAAGTTCTCAAAAATGTGATTCCGTTGGAAAGCAACAAAATGATGGCACATGGAGAACTGTCTCCAGAAGGTCAGCTGGTATCAGGTGGTCCTGGAAATATGGGGAATAGCTTTCCTGTGGCTGAGTCTCCTGCCTGCAGTGCAGAAGATTCATCTGCAGAGCAGGAGACCCGCAGCGAACGCTCAGTTGATTGGCGATATGCGCTGTGCAGCTACAGCGACGTGGGTGCTGGTGATGGTGTCAACTGCAAAGCACAAATGCCTGGTGCTCTTGGAAACGTGGAAGGAGAAAGTGATGGTCCTAGCGGAAATGCTGGTGTTGAAACATCAGAGGAGAGCCCAGAAACAATTCTATATGCTGCTGCTGCTGCCCCTGCTACAGAGGAGGTGATACTGAAAGGACATGGAGAACCACTGACCGAGGGTCAAAATGAGGTGATACAGATGGATCCCTCTCCTGTGTCTGTCCTGGGACCTTCGGGACCACATTGCACACTGAAGGAAGTTTCTGATGTTTCTTGCCAGAGCGTCGGTGAAAGTGTTGCGCCAGTTCAGGCCACTGCATTGCTTATCATGCCTGAAAGTTCAGATGTCGGTGTGGAGAGAGGCTCTCCTTCTTCAGGGAACATGGCAGATGTAGGAGCAGTCGGTGCTTGCTGCAGTGATCAGGAAGCAAATCTTAGTTCTCCATTAAATCCTCCAGAAGAGAACCAAGGAGAAGTAGATGAGCTGGGAAGAAGGGACAGCCCTGAGGAAGTCAAAGAGATTGAACAAATATTGACTGTAAATGAGAATCAGACTAGTCATAGTCACTGTTCTGTCAAAGCTCCTGCAGATGGACTCTTGTCAGGTGGTGAAGAGCAAGAGGTCTCTGCATGTCAGCATAAGAAAGCTGAAGAAGTCATACTACTCCAAACTGCTCTGTCAGCAGAGGGCGATCAGACGGCAGAACAATTAAATAACAGCAACTCTTTGATGGGCCCTGATGCACAAGCAGAAGGCTCAAGTTGTTTCAGAACCCACAGGTCTGGAGAGAGGTGCGAAGAGCCGCAAAGATGGGCAGAAAATCAGGGCTGTAGAAGTGAAGAGAACTCTGTGCTGAACCCAGAGCGTGTTGCGGTACAGGACTTGCAGGGAGGGGAGGAGAACCAGGGAAGTTTTTCTTATGGGGAAAAGTCAAAGACAGTAGCCTTAAAAACACTGGAATCCATTGAAGAGGAACTGGAGGTTGGACCACTGTCCTCGGGACCCGCTGAGGGGCATGCAGAGCCCACCACTCTGCACTCCCGCCAAGAGGCAGCTTCTGGGGCATCATCTCCTAAAGGTACAACAATTGGATGTTTGTGTGTTTATCTGTTTGATAACATGGATTGAAAGCAAAGTCCTCAAGAGGTACTGCTGACAAGTACATCTGCTGGGGGGCTTTGGGGTAATAGCACAAACTACAGGAAAATGATTAAGTTGTCATTTTTGTGGCTTGAAATTAGCTTTCTCTTCACAGGTTGGTTTATTGTAGGTATTTTGTTTAATGGTTCTTTGCAAACATACATCGGTACAGAACAAAGTTCCAGTGTAAGCGACTTCTTAATTTCAGTTAATCTGATTGCTAGTGACCTCCACCCGTTACATTCATCGTGTGCACATTATGGATGCATGCAGTAGGAATGCGTGAGAAGAGAATGTCTAACTGTACAAGTCTTTCATAGTTGAAAATTGGCTTTAGGAAGATAGTTGTGGCAAGAGGAAGCAGCAGTGGATGCCACAGTAAAATACTAGCTGTGTAACACGACCTGAAGATCAACAAATGTGTGTGCTGGTAACTGATTTAAGAAGCAAACTGCGGAGCTGAGGGATTCCCCCTTCTTCCTTCCCTTCCCCTCCGGTGTGCTTTCTTCAGCTTGGTTATGTTTCCAATAGAAGCTGTTTAACTTGAGTGGGAGAGCACAGAGAAATTAAGCATCTAACTTCGACTCAAACGATGTGTTCAAGCAGGTATTGCCCAGACTTCTTGATGCCTGGGTTCCTGTGCTGGAGCTGTGCTCCCTCAGAAGGAATTGAACAGGCAACCTTTTGCACCAGACTGTAAGCAGGCAGTGTGTAACCGCATGGACACGACGTTGGCTTTGCCTAGCTCTGCTGAGTCTGGAAAGCTGTAGCTAGATATGCAGATCACATCGATGTGTGGCGGGGGTGGGTGAAACATGCCATTCCAGTTCAACAGCTCTCATTCCCTGAGACCCCTGGCTAGGAAAATTACCCGGCTTGAAATATCAGAGTGAGGACTCTTGAAAGGGTCAGAGGTAGAGACGCACGTTGCTAGAGCATGTCTGACCCTGTGGAGGAACAGATCGGGAGCTGGTCGTCTTGGGACGGGCTGTCAGTGTAATGTTTGCACTGATCCTAAATTGTGTGGGTAAGAGCCTACCTCACCGCTGCAAACACAGCTACTTTCTCAAGTGTCCAAAAGTCACATTTTACCTGATGCCTTAGTGTGACCTCCTAATGGAGCTAAAGTGTCCACTGATTAAAATGAAATTTCATTAACAACTGCACCAAAATATTTTAATTCCATAATTAGGCAAGCCCATGGTTGCCAGGCATTTCTGACACTTTTGGAGTGACAAGCATTTCTCTTCTGTGAAATGGAGGGGTCAGCTCAGAAGTTTCTATTTCTGAAGTGTGCGTGTCTCTGAGCGTCTACCACCATGAGAAGAAAAAAAGAGGTCACCTTCTGCCTATCCGTAGCTCTTGGGGGATGTATGCCAGTAAATAACCATGTGGTGGGTATCCATTCCCCTAACAAAGCTGAACCTGGCTTGACTTCATGTTTGCGCAGGACTGGACCTCAGAAAACCCAGGCTGCATTGAGTGCTGGATGTACACTTTCCTCATGACTCTAGTGGCTGCTTGTTCGGTGTTCCCATCTCTTCTGTCTAAAATTAGCCAGGTCCAGCTCATGTATGAGATAAGTGTGATGTTTTCGCTGCTCCACAGGATGAGTCTTGGCCGCTGCTGCAGATTTCAGCAATGCAGACCCCTCTGGGGTATGTGTGAAGTTTGGTTTTAATGAAAGACAATTTAAATGTTTTTGGGGATTTGGCTGAAATAAGTGACATATTCATGGCCCAATTCTGATGATGTTAAGCTTTGGCATTGCAGTTAAAACCAAAACTGTTATCTCCGAGTCTGTAAAGGAAAAGAAACAACCTAAATCACCAGAACACCCCTCCCCTCCCCCCCAAACCAACAAACTAAAACTCTTTAAGGCATAGGACAGCTCAGATATCTGTTAATGCTGGGAGTATTTCTTAAACATTATAGCTGGAACTGTAACAAGCTTAATCCATTCAATTACATTTGATTGCTTTGAGATCCAAACAAGCCATCCCCTTATCTAGCCCCATTAAATGTTCAGAGATATAATAATAAGATAATTCAGAGATAAAATTACAAAGTGAAGCAAATGTCCTACTCTCAGTCCTACAAATGGACTTTTTTCTTCCAGCCAGTCAGTCTGCAGGCAAGTTAAATTCTCTGACTGTCTCTTGTTGGGGTCATTTTGCTATTATGATTGGAAACTGTGGGTATCTTGCCTAAACTATAAATAACAACAAAGCTTAAGCTTTACTGGGCCAATTCAGATCTACAGTTCACACCTCGATAGTAGTGGGCAGACACACGATTTGCTCTGTGTGAGGTGGAGGAGCTTTCTTGTTACAGCAGACATTGCAGATTATATCAAAATACTTATTCAGAACTGGGGCATCTGAGTTTGCTGTGTCTGCAGATTTTTCCTTGTCCATTAACTCTCTCCCCTTCCTCCCACTCCCAGTCACAAACTGAGCTTATTTTCTGCACAAATATGATCTAACTTTGAAAAGATTTTGAGTCAAATGTGAGCTGTTTTGAGTTGGTGGCTTAAAATTTACACTGGTTCCATTCACAGAGAATCTGACTGCTGTTTTTTCCCTAATGACTGACTTTAAGTGAAAGTGAATTTTGAAACTTTGCAGCTCTGGAAAGAATTCCTATATTTTGGGTGTGGAAAACATCTTGATATTCAACAAATTGGCTGAAAAGCCACACTGGGACATATTCAGCAGCACCTGTTAGGGCATTCCGTTCCCGTTCCCTGTTACTATGTGATGTTAGCATAGATGGTACTGGTGCCGGGGCAGTTTGCAGGAAAAATGCTAATGTCCCTTTGAAATGCACACAAGCAAATCCTCCTCTACCACTTCCTTAACCTCTGGGAAGGGTGGAACCTGCAAACACGGCAAGTTCAGATGTCCCAGTTCTCAATTTGCTTTTTGATGTAATCCTCCGCATTCTACAACTTCCGCTTTAGTAAGTGCCTCCACCCCAGATTGCAAATAACAAACAGTGTGCTTGGGCCTGTTCAGAGGGAGGTGGGGTCTGCAGATCTGAACTGAGCCCAAGAAGCTTAGGGAAGAGGTTTGTTTGGGCAAGATGTACGTAGTCTGGAGGCTGCACAACTCCAGTGAGGTTTCCCTGGGGCTGAAAAGCCCCAGTACCAGGACTGTGTCTGGTGGGCTGAGCAAAATACTTCTCTCTTCTAGCTTTTGGGAGCTGCTACCTCATTCCTAAGAGATATCCAAGGCAGGGCTGCCATGTACATTTATGTCTTTCTCTTGCTCTGGTGTGGTACCTTCAGTATAGCTATGTTCCCTTTTTTGTCTTCTTTAAATGCCACGTTTTGGTCCTCTTTGCAGGCTTTCTTCATTTAATGCAGATTCCTTTACTACAAACTGTGTGGTTTATTGCCAGGCCTTACAGCTCCTTGAGAAGATGATACTATGGTTCTATGTTCTCCTAGAAAGCCTATCAGCCCTTAATGTGAAACCTTTGGGGCATGACTTACATGACTCTCTAATCTTCAAGATACCCCATCTATGGGAGATCAGTGCCCCTCTAAAATGCTTCTTCAGGAAGATCTAGCAGTGTTGTCCAAAGTGAATGACCTCTTGCATCACTGGAAAGTGGAGGCTGAGGTAGTAGTAGGAACAGAACTGAGCTCTGATGCGTCCCAGAACTGTGCAGAGCCCTGAAGCCATTGCAGCAGCTTACGTGGTCAAATGCAGCAGATGCCAAGCTGGGTCCCAGGGATGCTCCTTCAAGAGGAGTGTTACCAAAGAGTAATGAGCAGCTACTCCGTCATGGCCTCGATGGTGCAGAGCCCTGGAGCCCCTCCTAGTTTCCCCCCACTGTTGGATAATTTTGCACAGTGAGCCATGCTGCTCAGGGCACTTCTCTCACCCACTTTAGCAATTTTGAAAGCAGTTTGGGCTGAGCCTCAACCTGTAAATCTCCTTCACTGCTAAAACTTGTATTGAAAGCCACTTCAAGGACTGCTTTGTTCCTGGTACTGCTCTTTAATGAAGTATTGGAATCTGTTAGTAAATAAACTGAGTCAAGTGTCAGCATTGTTGATGCTGCAGGAAGGTAGGATGGTTGAAGTCAATTTTAAATAGCAATTAAAACGTCTGACTTCATAGCAAGCAAATAAATACTCCACTCTCTTATTTTCCTAAAGAGACGTTGATTTTTTGTTGGTAGATATTGAAGTATCGGGATTTGCAGCGAAGTATAGCCTTTTCTTCAGTATATCTTGCTGCCAAACAGTGGGATAGCCCAGCTGTGTACTTAGGATGCTAAAGACATATTGTTGAAGACGTATTGTTGGCTTCTAATTCTTATAATATTGGGAAATGGGGAATAATACTTCTTACACAGTAGGTATATTTTTTTTTTCTTCTCTCCAGCTACTTTTACATGAAACTTGATAAAACTAGCATTAGTTTCCATGTAGTAGCTAAGATAGTTAATTCTAAAATTAAGTGATTCTGATAACTTGTACTTTAGAGCTGAGGTGTCAGGCAAAGGAAGCATTTTCTCCAGTTCTCAAACAGAGCTGATTGGTGTAATCTTCCTGTTCTTCAGGGTTTTAAAATAGGTTTCTGACTTTCACATTAACTGTTAATTAAAAAAGTCTGGACGAGCAGAACAAGGTCTCTTTTGGCTAATTTCCAGCTGATTTGTCAGCCTCGAGTTGACTTCATATTTTCAGGAACTAATCTGAAAGTGGTGTTGGGGGAGTAATTCTGCTCTGACGGAGCAGCTCTCCCTGTCAGAAGCTGGTTTATCACTTCAGCATGCTCAGGCTGCTGGAGCTTAGCCAGGGACTTGCACCGTGCCAGACTTTCAGGCTGTGAGCAGACATGTACTGCTTGATATGTTACCTTTAAAAATGACTTTGACTACAGTAATCCTGATCTGAATTGAGTTTTTGTAACTCGCAAACTTCACAATAAATTGGTTTATTTTTTTAGAATTACAGTAGTATTAATGTTATAACCAGTTTTGGAACATGCATGCTACTGGCACGAGGACTGGCGGAGCTGCAGAGTGCTGGGGCTGGGGGCACGTCCCTCCCCAGTCTGGGACTTACCTGGGACCTTTTGGGTGGAGCTCTGCTCGAGCTTCTGACTGCTGCTTGTCTTACAGGGATGGTGTTGGAAGGGGCAGAGAGGAGAAAAGAAGCAACCAGCACAGATGTGTTGAAACCAGTGAGTAAAGCCAGTGCTCTGGAGGAAACCTCAACAGCTATTACTCCCCCGACATCCCCAGCTTCTGGGACTGCCTGGGGTGGTCGGTCTGCACCTACCATAGTCAAGGATGTGAACCCAGAAGTGCTCAGGAGCGGAGTTGCCTGCCTGCCTGGTGAGTAGCTGAGTCAGAATGTGTCTGGGAAGTGTGGTTTGTAGGAGGGCAAGGGAGACGAGCCTCTGTTTGCAGCGCTGCAGACTGGTGCCAATTCCATTTCTTTCACCCCAAAGCTCTCCAGAAGCAACACGTCTTGAATCCTCTAAAGTTTCTGGATGGGAAGGACAGGAAGTAGAACTTCCCTCTCATGAAAGTAATGTTAACTTGCTCCCAGGAGACTCAAAATATTAACCAAGCGTGTATGAGTCAGAAATGCCAAATCTGTGGGCTCATACCAGTAGTTCAAAAAGAGAAGAGTGAGGGTGCAGCTAATGATGGGCTGGTGGGCCTGACATCAGACCTAGTCGAAACAATAAGAACTTGATTCATTTGATAGATAATTAAAGGATAGGAGTGTAGAAGATGCTAGTTGACAGTGCTCTTGTAAAACCAGTTTTATTCTTGGTAATTAGAAGTTTGGCTGATTAAATGTAGCTGCCTAGATATAATAGATTTTTAGAAAACACTTGATTTCATGACACATAGTGTTGAAAGGAATATCCCAATGAAGTGTGGATGAGCAACGTGTGGGATGAATGATAGCATAGCTAAATAGCAGATGACAAAACTAGCTATCAAGGGAGGACTTCCCAGAATTGTTCTGCTGAGATCAGTTGTAAGTCAAACGTTATTCAGTGTTTGCATCTGAAATGGCAGCAAGTATCAAATTACTGCGGATAAAACTTCTGCATGGGACAAATATTGGCAGAGTGGTAAACAAAGCTGAAGCTGTTGGACAGAGCAGCCAGGATCACTTGGTGTGCAGGGCCCACACAAGAGGTCTTTGTGTTTAACCAAATATGAAGTAAAGCAGAGGAAGTGAGATCTACCTCTCCAGTGTGAAACAGCCGTTTGGCAGCATCTGCCTAAGCAGCCCATGTGGGCTCGCTTCCTTCCACAGCCAGCGAGAGGGTTGTCCAGTGCGGGGCAGGAAGATGACTCCTGAGCTGACTGAATGTAGCTACGTATGAGTTGAAAACTGGCCAGAGAGCAGAGAAGAGGTCAGGCGGACCTGTGCCGTGTGGAGAAATTGGGAAGGAGAGCAGAAAGGCAGCACAGCGATTTCCCACTCAGTGCTGGGGCTGCAAGACCAATTTTGACCTCAGATGTGTAAAGGAGAGGGGATGACTAGCCAGGTTAAGAAAGTGATTTTACCTCTGTGTACTTGTTGGTGATGCCTCTCAGGTAGTGTGGGTATGTTCTGATGCCTTCGTTCTAAAAGGAAATGATGACTATTGGAGGTAGTGCAGAAAAGGGTGACAGCCCTTTTTTTGTAACTGAATTGGATGTCTTATGGCAAGAGATTGGAAGGTTGTTTATCTTGTAAGATGATTGAGAATGAGGTGAAAACACCTTGTGCAGGGAAGGAGGAAAGGGAAATAAGACTTTTCCAGTCTTCTGGAAAAAGGTGAAATGAGCAACCAAGTGCAGGGCAGAGTTACGGTACATTCAAACGTGTAACTTTGCATTGGTAGGTAAACTGTTAAGAACAAATTCCAAAGGAGGATTTCTAATCTTCTGATCTGCTGATCAGGTTGGATGTTGTAGGGTGTGTACAACAGCCAAAAAATTACAGGGTTCGAGAGAGGGGTCTTTAAGAGAAGCTCATAGTCCGTGCTATTGTAGAAGCCTGACTATGTGATCTAATGCTCTAGTTGTTTCCTTTGTCACAGATTCCAGTCGTAATGTACGGCTGTTAAACAAGGCAAATGCATTTGAATATGGGATGAAGGGATGTGCCCTTGAAATGCATTGAAGAAACAAGGTTTGGGTTTGATACCACTTCCAAGGGAGTTTTTGTCTAAGGGAGGAATCACGTTTTCTGTAGAAGCAGTATTGGATTTGACTGACATCTCTTCTCTCACGTGTCTCCTTCTGGATTTCAGTGGACAATCCTCATACCTGAGGGAATGCACTCACCACTCAGTTAAATGCTTTATGTTAGACATTGGTAATGATATAATAATTACATTAGAAAGGATAACTTTTATAATGAATAGTGAATAAGAGCTGATTAATAAACTAGTAGCTGATGGAGTTAGGAAGAAATCTTCCTTTCAGGAGAGTTTCAATTCTGCATTCTGCTCTTGAATCATCTGGTTATTCCACTGTTGGACACCTAGCCCTGGTGGCTGCGTTGCTTTTTTGACCTGGTCAGGCAATTCCCAGGCTCCTATATAGAAGTTCAAGGTTTAATGAAGTTCTGGTGATGCCGAGCCTCCCTGATGGACAAAAGATGTTGCCTCAGAGTAAGAAAGTTTGTGCTTCAGAGTAAGAAAGTTTTTACTGAGCCTGGTTATCGAGCCATTTTTCCTGTAATTGAGTACTTCGCTTTTTGTTTTGTTTTGTTTTCTGATGATCCCCTTAGCTTATGAAACAAGGTATATTAATAAGCTTTTTCTGATTTCTCTCCAGCTCTGTGATTATACAGATAAAACAGTATTTCAGGAGTAATAAAACTCCTCCTGAATCACACAGACGATGAATGATTTTTGTCCCTGCTGTTAGCAGGAGAAAGTCTGTGTCACAGTTCTGGTCCCTGGGAGGGAGAAAGCCCTGCTTCTAAATGATGCCCATCTGTGTCTGTGGCCCTCACTCAAGTCACGTCCTAGTGACAGATTGAGATCACACCAGGGCAGTTTTCTGTGCTTGGGGCTGTCCATCTGTATCTGTTTTACCTGTCAACTCTCATGCTTGTCCCTGGGATGGGGAGAGAGGTGGTCCAGGACACTATCTCCTGTGGTAGCAATAAAGTTCAGAAGAGACAGACGTAGCTTTCTCTAAGCCTCTGGTTTTGTCTTGTGCTTGGGATTTTTTTCCCATCTCATACTATTTGTATGACAGGAAAAGGCTCCTGTTCTTGTGAATTACTTTTCACACAATAGAGGTGTAGTCCCTACTGTTCTCCAAATCACTTACCTTCCTGGTGACGTGCAGGAGTGCAGAGTGCTGGTCACTTGAGCAGGCTCTCGCTCCACAGACACTGCCTACTTTTGAATGGCAGCTCTGGGTCTCTGAAGTGGTGTGTCCACCTGCTCTTTACCTCTCCTTTGCATCTGGAGAAGAGGCTGGACCTAATTCCAGAAATGGCATTTATGACCTTCTCTTCATAGTTCTTGGTGCACGTTGTGGCTAAAGCCCAAAGCCAGACTATCATTTAGTTTTGGGAGCTCATAGAGCAGGCTCAGTTCCTGTGATAAGCTGTGTCTTTGGGCTTTTGGAAAGCGGGGGGCAGAGAACTGTTGTCAAGGCTAACTGAAGCAGAGGGGTTTCTCCTTCCTCAACGTATCACAACTCAGCTGTGTTGCCCATACTGTGCCTTACCTATTCCCTAGGCACTGAGTCAGCCCTGAAAGTAAAGAAAGACTGGCACCGACTCTGCCCTTGTCAGAACTGCAGGCAGGTGAGAGTGTGCTCCTGGGCTGTCTGCTCCTGGGCTGTCCACTCTGCAGCCCCTGAGGAGGAGCTCCAGGCTCCTGCTCCAGGGCTTTGCTCTCAGGAGGAGATGTCTGGTTAAGTGTTAGGCTCAGCCTGCAGTGTGCGTGCCCAGTCTCATTAGGTAGTGCATTTTGTTCTGCAAACCTGTCTGCGTTGTCTGGTCTGACAGCAACATGAATATTGTAACAGAAGTGGAGGTGAGATTATTTATCTTGAGTTTGAGATTCTTGCTTTTCTCACAAAGTTGGGTTATCATTAGCCAACTTCAGCCATATTTTATGAAGAATGTGTGTTTGGGTAGAAGAGAGCAGTCTAAATTTAACACTACCATGAGAGAAAGACAAGCACAGCTCAGCTACTTCACTCTTGGGCAGCATTTGCGTACTTTGGAAGTATGTTTACAGCCTACCGCAATCTGCAACATGCACTATATCGAGTTCTGTAAAGCATTTCCAGGAAGGTGATGGGGTGGTGGTAGGGGAATATGAGGCATACGCACCTGGAACCAGGCTCTGTTGACTTCCTTGTCTGACTTTTTTTTTTTTTCCTTCCCCCCCCCCCTCCCTCGTTTTACAGGTACCAGAGATAAATCAGGACGTGCAGTGGCCATAATAACGACAAGGAACACAGCCTGGTTAAACCCCCACTGCAATACCACTGAGCTTGTACGCCTTCTTCTGTACTTGCATAGCATCCCAAGGTTTGTGATGCTCTTGGGCTGACAGGGTGGACAGCTGCTGCTGTGTCCACTTTGCCTTTCGGGGGGGTGGAAGCTGGGGCAGTGAGTGGAACGGGGTGACTTTGTTGGCCTAGGAACCTCATCCAGACAGTCCTGAAACTGTACAGATGGGGATCTCCTGCTAGGGTGAACTGGCTTGTGTTCAGTAAGCTCTTTGGCTATTCTGTATGTGCCTTGTGCACGTGGTGTGATAGAATTAGGTACCTACTGAATGTTTTCATGCATTGCCCTGAATCCAAGCCATTCTTGCTATCCTTTATTAGCTCAGAAAATGGGATTTGGGAGCTATGATGGGGCAGTCATGCAGCAGCTCCGTGATACAGTGTTGTGACATTTTAGGGCCAGGCCTCCAAGCTGAGAGGGAGGGAGGATCTGCAAGGGTTGAGAAAATCTGCCTTGATGTCTGGCTGACAATTGTTTTTGGAATCTGCAGGCTGGAGTTTGCTGCAGCTACTCTTCCTTTCACTATGATAGACTCTCCTCCCAGCTCATCTCAGGCTCTACTGAGACTTTGTTTCACTTTTAGATGATTAAACTAATAAGAGGTAAAGCTAACTCCTGGTTAGTGACTTTGGTTTTTTAATTTGAAGCCTTTAAACCATTGATAAAGGGAGCAGGCTTAACCCATGGGAAAGCTTCTGCTACTCATGCTTTGTTTCTTATGCTTCTCCCTTCAAATCTGATTCTGGGCAAGGCAGATGTTGGGTCTGATCCAGAATGGCTGTTCTTGTGAAGCAGTGTGGCTAAGGCCAGGCTTGTCCCTGAACATAATTAGGAAGGACTGGTTTTCCTGTGTGGATTACCCAGAGTCATCAATGGCACCTTTGCCATCAGTGAGATGTATCCTAGGAACTGGAGAAACAGGAAGTTCGGGTGGAAATAGCAAAGGTAAAAACTGAGGAATCCAGGTGGTGCTTTCCACGTATATATTTTGGTTAAAAGAAGGTGGCCAGTTAGTTCCCTGTCCTTACAGAGGCATTAACTGGTGCTTTCCACGTATATATTTTGGTTAAGAGAAGGTGGCCAGTTCCTCTGTCCTTACAGAGGCATTAATGTACTGGTTTTTTTCACCCTGTCATGACAGGGTTCTGTTTCTATAGTCTTGTTGCTTTTCATTGGTGACAAGCGTGACCTCTTTTTCTCTGTCCTTGCAGACCAGAATGTCAGGCTTTAGGTCTAACTGTTCTTGTGGATGCTCGTCGCTGTTCACCGGTTCCTGCTCTCTTCAAGGCATTCAGCATATTGCAGGTGAGACTTGAGCTTGGGCAAAGGAACACTAGTTGGCTTGCTGTTTTGGTTGGATGTTACATCTCCATCTGCCGCTTCTGTCTCCATCTGCCACCTGGCTTTCCGTTGGCTTTGGGAGGTGGAGTTATGCACCCAGCCCTGTTTTAGGAGGATGACCTGGACTTGCCAAACTGCAGACAAAGCAAAAAAATTAAGCAAGTCTGAGTTAGGGGAGAACACCCCTCCCCACCCCTCCAAATTTGCTTCTGTCTCTGTGCTGAGAACAGCCTGTACCCAAGTCTAAACACTGTCATGAATTACCATGCTTGGAGATGATGTCCCCTGCACAGAGAGGCTGTGTGAAATATGCAGGGATTTTTGCCCACCACGGAGAAGGGAGGAAGAGAGGCCTCTCCCTGCTGTGGAGGGAGGGGAAGGACGCTGCTTGTCATGCCAGGTGGAAGAGTACATGCAGCTGTTGATATGGCTGTCGGTGAATGATTGGAATCGGACATGCTGTAACTCTATATTGCTTCAGGTCAAAGCCTTTCATATCAGTCACTTGGAAAGCAAGGGGGTTGTGTCGCCCCTGCTCCCAGATAGAAGCTATTTGCTGCTGTTAGAAAGCCAAGGAGATGCTGGGTTGTAGCTATGACTAATCGTGTTTAAGCAGGTGTTCCTTTTAAATCAGAGCTTAGGTCTCTTAGGACTCAAACTGCAAACTGGAACAGGGCAATATTTTAATGAGGCTGGTGTCTCTGTGGTTTATGTGCTTCAGTGCCACATCTGAGAGTTGGGGCTGAGTCAGAGGTCTGTCCTCCTGCTTCCTGGGCTGGGTGGAGCTGTGAGCCCTATCAGTGTGCTCATTCTCTGTGGTGGAGGAGCAGCCTGGTGCCCTGCTCAGTTCTGCAGAGGTAACAAGCAAGTTGTCTTCTTTTTTATGCTGTGCCTACATGGCAGTGGGCTTGCTAAAACTTTTGAGCCTTTCGTTGCCCATGGTTGCATGGTCGTGATAGTGGGATGATTTGGAAATTGGCAACGCGTTCAGACACAATGTGCTTTTTGGGTCCCCAGTCTCATACAAGCATGGCAGGAATAAAGCCATTCTAACCTTAAGTTTCCTACCCTCTGAAAAGAGGAGCAGGTGGGGGACAAAGCTTTTCGCAGTGCCTCTGTGATATCCTGCTGTGATGGCTGTTTGGCTCTGAGCACCTCGTTATCAGGGTGGTGCAACAGTTAGTTAACAGGGCTTAATGCGCTGCAAGACAGATTGCTGGAGCTGAGTGTGTGCTCCAGGTAACAGTGACTGACAGAGGCTGATTACTCTGCTTGTGGTTTTTCGGTCCTTACCCTGACTGTTCTGCAGACTCCGTAAACAAGACCTGTTCAGCTAGCTCATCATCTGGTTATGGCACAGGAATAATCCCCTGGCTCCTCTGAGCCTTTTGGAGATCCTTAGCGTTAACCTCTGTGATCCCATGGCAGTACTCTCTGAAACGAGGACAGAGAAATACAGAAAACTGACTGTAACTGCAGTGAGGCAAGCTAGGCTTTCTAGAGCGCAGCAAGGTTTGCTGGCTGGTGGATACAGAAGCACAGACTGTATGTCGTGCCTGTAAGGGCACAAAACAGATCATCTCCTTGGGGTCCTTTCTGAAATCCCTGACGCATCTCCCAGTGCCTCTTATCTCTGGCAGACTGTCTCTGGAGCTCATTTCTCTGCTGTTCTGCTCTCCGCTTCAACAAGATTTTATTTTACATGGCTTTTGTGAAGCCTACTATGATAGCGTGGGTGGAATCTGTTAAATGTTGAGATCCAGTGTTGCTTGTTCAATTTTGAAGGGACGTTTTCCTCTTGAGCAGTGAGGAGCACTGCTTCACGGTGGGTAAGCACAGGTCGAATGACCTAATGCAGAGTCCCTTCCTGCTGTGGCGGCGCTCGGATCTGTTAACCCTAGAGAACCTCCCCGGGGAGAGAAGACTTTGATCCCACAGGTTTCTGGGTCAAGATCTGTCAGTCTGAGGAAATACTCCGCTCTTCCATCTTTTCCAGAATAAATGCATGGATGGACTTTTAAAGTGCTAATAGACACTTTTGGTGCTTGCAGGTAGCTTTCCCTACAGCACTGGGAGACTGTCAGTTGTTCTGTCTAGAGTCACCTAGTAAACTGGTGAAAGCTTCTCATCCTCTCTGCCTTCAGGGTGGGGGGAGTTGTGTTCTGGAAGACTTTCTTCCCCTTTCCTTTTTAGAATGTGAGTGGCTGGGAAATCCTTCTGTCCCAGACAGCGCTGGGAGCAGAGGCAGAATAAAGTGCTGCAGCAGAGCTGACTTGGGAAGGAGCAAGGAGGAACTTTGGCAGCTCTGTACAGAGGTGAAGGGAAATGCGCAGTGTGAACATGCTGCAAGAATAGATCATGCTTGTTCCTGTGGGAAGCTGCATAATGATGCTTTGGAGCAAGGATCTTTGCAGAGGTAAATGCTGCTGTGATGTTTGGTCACAGGTTGCCACCAGTAAACTCTGTGCTGAGGGGCCTGTTCAGAGGAACTTTGCTGCTCAGTAGTGCTGGGCCGATCCCTTGGTCAGTGAGCAGGCAGGGCATGGACAGTGGAATGTGTGCGCTGGCCTTCAGTGAACAGGTATCTCTGGGATTTCCCTCTGCTTAAGTGTTTATAGAGTGAGATTCTTTTGAATTTGGCATATCCGTGCGAATGCTTAATCCTGTAATCTGCTGCATCTGTGTGTTGGATTGGGAAGGGAAGAGTCTGTTTATAAAGACAGAGATACAGTAGTAGTTCAAAGCAGAAAACTTCTGTGTAAACCTTTCTGTTCAAGGGGTATATTTACATGCCCTGTTACTGCGGAAGTACAGAGGACCCTGGTCTGACGTTAAAGACCAGGGACCTCCTACGACTCTGTCAGAAGTGGTCACTTTGAGATTGAACATGGTATTTGGGGACTGTCCCATCTGTCCCATGCACAGGCATTCCTGGCAGCCTGTGCTTCAAACTGTGCCAGTGATGTTAAGTCTGGCCACGGGCTTCCATTTGGGTCAGGAAGCCAGAAGACTGAAACTTCAGTCTGAGAAAGATGGAAGAAGTACCTAATTCTCTTTTTAAAGAATAATAATAAAGGGATGGATATTTACCCTGGTGCTTTCTGAGCTCTTGTTGATGCCCCTCTATTCTACGCTGTCCACACTGTGCCTGTTTTAGGAGGTGAGGGAGTTCACTCACATGTGTGGGACTCTGTTTCTTTGCTTCCAGATAACTGATTTTGTTAGCAAAGGTGGTAAGAGATTGTGTGGAAAGCTGCAGGAAAGCTTCCTCAAGTAGCATCCTGCTGCTTCCAGCTCTGCCTGTCTCCTGAGGCACTCCTGTAAACTGTTTTAGTCCATTTGGATTGCTCCATCAGTGCTGGATGAGACTGACTTATCTTCAGCTGTTTAAAGAAAAAAAATATGGTGAAAAATACTTGATTTCTTTGGAAATATGACTACTTCTGGGATTGGAAAACTTTGAACTTCTCTCCTGACAGCTTTATTTGTGAATGGTTTTTCAGTCTCTATTTTCAGCAGTAACAAACAAGCAAGTGAGTGTTTTGGCTGTTGTAAGCCCGTGTTACACCATCACTGCCTTTATCCCTCACTCAGATCGCACATCTCATGACTGTTGGAGTAGAAGAGGGGTTGTGAAAGAATAAATTTATTTAGTGCCGTGAGCTGTCTTGAAACTGGCTAGTCTTCAGCCTTCAGTACTTTCTAGCAGACAAATTCAGAGCTGCTGATACAGCTGTAATACCTCCCCATCCTCTCTTCAGATAAGCTTTAGTATTTACCTAATATAGCCTAATTGTGCAGTAAATTCTTTTTGGCCTTTTGATCAGTGTTCAAATAACAGTGAAAGTGTGAATAATTTGCTTCGGAGAAAGGGATTTGAGAAGACTGAGAAACCTTTCACTGTTTTGGGAGGTGTTTCAGTTGGGATTTTCTCCTGCCAGTTCAAAAGGATCCTGTTTTAGGAAAAGAACTCTTTCTCATCTAGTCCTCTGCTCTGGAATCTCTGCTGCTGCTTTCACTTGCAGAATTGGGTCTCCTTGTGTTGGCATTGTTTCTTAATTGCTGTACTGGGCCCAGTGTCAGGTTAGGTGGCTCAGTCTCTGCTGGTGCACTTGCCTCTGTACTCTGGCTCTGCCAGTCACATAGGATATTTAGCCTTAAACACTGCCGGAGCCATTTATTTAAACAGGGTTCCCTTGCTGTCATGGCCTGCTGTGTGGCAGGTTCCTTGCAGCTGGAGCAATACCGGAAAGGATTTGTTGCGTGACAGTTTCCAAGATACTTGCAGAGGCAAAGACCATCTAGGAGACATCTAGATGGGATGGCTCTTATTTAACCATGTGGAATGACAGCTTGAAGGGCTGTTCTCCTTGCTATCCAGATCCAGGCATCATATATTCAGTGGGCCCTGTCTCCATGATCTGGATCTTTCGACTATGTTTCCCTCTTACTGCTGTCGCTCTCTGTGCCTGTTTCTCACTTCCCTGTAGAGTGCTTCTATAATTGGAGAGCTGCTCCTGGATCACAGAGTTTGAACTACAGCTGCCAGATGTCCCTTGTATTTGGAATTTCTGTCGGTTTAACAGTAGCAACAGGATGCAAGTCCTTGATTGTGAGTTGGCAGTAAGTAAAGACAAGACGACGTTTTTGGCACTGTGGGGAAAAAAACTTCCTTTCAGTTAGAAGCGACCAGGAAAGTTATCAAGAAAAAACTTGGATATTGAATATGGTTCGGGTTTTTTGTTTGGTTGTTTTTTTCTTTTCTTTCCCCCGACACATCTCCCTGTGTAGAAGGCAGAGGTTTCTTTAGTACAGCCAAGACCTGACCTCTTTCATTGCTTCCTTAAATACTGCAGGACTAGTTGATCTGAAGTGAACTGTCTTAAGGACATAGCCTTGGTGCTCTGTAGAATGGCCTTCCCTGTACCTGGTGACTGCCTTCCAGGCTTTGAAAATGTCTTTGAAGGATAAATTGCAATCTCTTGTGCAAACCTGGCATGGTACGTTCTCCTTAGCATCCCAGGCAGATAGGTAATGGATTTGCGCTCTGTTCTGTTGTAGGACATGGTTCCTCACTGTATTCATGGAGTACTGCTTCTGGTTGAGAGAGATCTGACTTTTCGGATGGAGAAGCCACCAGCAGGACAGGTAATGGAACCATTCATCCAGGGGTCGCTGGGGAGCTCTTGATATCCTCTGTTTAACTCTCCGAACAGCGAGTTCTCTGTCCGCTGATGTATGTTTATTCTCACATGAAATCTCTGTAGTTGTTCTCTGTATTTTACGGTTGTGGTCTCTTACGGGTGTGGTATTTATAGGGTTGTAAAGTTTATGCAAGCTGAACATATCTCTGTCATGCTGTGTTTATTGCCAAGTCCATCGGTGACATTTGCACCATAATTATGTCAGTCTGCTGGGGCCCTCAAGACACAGGGGGTTTGTTGGGAACATGGATAGCTGTACGGAGGAGCCCTGCACAATTAACAGTAATAGAGATGCTTTTCACGTTCTCCTGTTAACAAGGGGGGAAGTGCTTGGTCAGGAAGAGATCACATTAGGCTAAATCCTGAACTCCATCGTTTGAAGGTACTTGTTGCCTTCCTGCATTTTGCATATTTCGTGTTTCCTCTCCTCATAGCTGCTGCTGTCAGTGGCTAAGACTTCTGCAAAAGTGGGAAGAGGAGATGTGTATGTGTGTGAGGTTCCTTTTGCAGCTGAAACGTCTGGGAAGACTAACAGGAGGTGCTAATGGAGGAGGGAAAATCATCACAACATCACTGAACACACCCGCTAGAAGTAAATCTGCCTTGGTATTCCATAGCTGTATAAGAAATGTAGGCTCTCAGCCACTCTTTGTGGTGAGCGAGTAGAGCATCAGACTGCATCTTAGTCATCTCTCTCTGCTCGAAGACTGTTACAAGCTACAAGAGTGGACTGAAATTCTGTGCCTGCCAAAACCCCGTAGACTTCAGAGTAGGCCAGGACCTCCCTTTTGGTTCCTGTGGATGAAGACATTGTGACTAGCATCAGTTTTGCTGTGTGTGTGGTGTGCTGCGCTGAAAGGCTAAAGAATAACAAATGCTATTAGTCCATTTCCTCATTGCCCCCATGTGGGAGAATTTGAAGTGAGAAAGGGGGCTGCAGGCGTGTGCATGCAGGGAGAGCTACAGAAGATATTAAACACATTGAACAAATCCAAAGTGTGCAGGAGGGAGCAGAGCAGAGGCTAATAAAGACATGGGCATGCGGGAGGAATTGGAAGCATCATCACTATTTTGTAAGGAGGTGGAAACTTCACAGTGTGTGTGTGGGGGTTAAATGTCTGCACCTGAGTTCCTGGTGTCTGGGCTGGCTTCCATGTACCTGCAGGAGCACTTGTCTGTTTCTCTGGTGAGTATAAAAATGCTCTGAGGTCCTACAGACTCACAGAAGGCGAGTTAACTGTGTCAAGATCCAGGAAACACTTGGAGCAAATAGCTGCTGTGATGAGTGGAGAGTTGAGGGTAGGGCAGAGGCTGCTCTGTTAGACTGTTTTTCCAGGAAGCGAGATGGGGAAGCTGAGGGCTGGATTTAACCTCTCAGGCTCTCCAAACAAATGCAAATTGCAGCACAACGTGGGAACATATGAGGGAGTTGCACTGCTCATGCTAGAAGGTACTGGCTCGGGAGAAGGCTGGCTGCTGCCAGACTTCCTTCACAGATGTTCTCCTTGGTGAAACAGCGTGTTGTGGCCTGCATTCCCTCAAGGTTCGCCCACTAAGCTGTACAGCAAGCTGCTCTAAGATTGAATTGATTTTTTTTTTCCTTCATACTGTAGTTATATTGCAGATATACACTGTGTGCCTTGTTTCTATGCAAGATAGATAAAGAAATAAAGGATGCTGTCTTTCGTTTACCTTCCCCTCCTTCTCCAATACTCATACCCTAATGCAAATGTGCTTTTGTTTCTTCTATTCCTGTGCAGTTTGAACTTCTCACCTCCATGAAATCCCTCCATAAGCACATAGACAGCTCACAGCTGCCTCTAGAACTGGATGGGACCTTCCCTTATTGCCACCGGGACTGGTTAAGCTTCCGCATGGTGAGTAGGATGTCTTGTGTTCTCTGGTATCTGAGAGAAGAAATGGCATGGTAACGGAGTTGAAGCAAGAGAGGCTTGTCAACAGCTGAACCTACAAGCATTAAAAGACAATGGTTCCTGTAATAACTATGTATGCAAATGATCCTCTGTAATCAAAAGAATACTAATGCTGTCTTCATAAAATGGATGCACACTGCGACCTATTGGCATGACTGCAGGAACTAAAATCTTAGTTTTTAACTCATCTGCTTGAATTGCATTAATTCAGATTTGACCATATTTTGAAGGGAAGGAAGAAACAGAATCCTGTTTTGTTGTGATACAGTGGCATTTCAGTTAGACTTTGAGGCTTAAGGGCAGACACTTGTGCTAATCTCAGGAGAAGGTGTTAGTATCGTGTTGCCTTTGAACTAACAATCGAGCATAATTACATATAAATATGATGAACATAATTGAGCATAATAAAAATAGTTAGATCCTGTTGGTTTTGGAGCAGGTTCCCCAGACCAGGCTAAGAGCTCCTTAGTAAAAACTGCAATCCTGGCAGGAGTGAAACTTCGAAATTCCTGATAATCAGTTCAGATCCTTCTAGGAACATCTTCTTCCTCCTTGAGATATAATTCCCTTACTTACCAAAACTGTCATCAAACTTGAACTCTTTCAAAAGCATCTAAACTAAAAATACAGTGAAGCTTCAGCCCAGGGGAACATTGTGTTCTCAAGTGGCTAGCTCTCAAAGAAGGCGAGGAAACAAAAGAAACATGCAAATTCCATTCAAGTGAGTCTTAGGACCAAGATAACATTAGGAGGCAGTACCAGCAATCCGTTCCTTCTCCCTGTTGTTTGGCTGCTTTGAGTACGCCTCGGTACTGTGATCCTGTTTGACTTTTGTGCTCCTCTCCAGAAGAGTCGTGGATCAAGAGATCTACAGTGAACTATACCCAGGTGCAGATTAGAGCTGGCCCAAGATGTAGCTCAGGGAGGCTGACCACCCTGAGCTGACCCAGGTTAAGCCTCGGAGATAGAATGGCTGAAACTGCAGCACCCAGGCACAGTTTATAAAGAAGGTAGCCCTGGCGAAGGGTGCTGCAGGCACCAATAAGGAGTGCTGCAGCCACCAAGGCAGCACACACTGGTCTGTGGCAGGACTGCAGGTGTTGCTGGCCATGCAGCAGGGTATGTGCAGACTGCCAGAAGTCTGCAAAAGTAGCATCTGTGGTGCCAATACCCAGCTCTGTGTACACTCATGCTGTGGAGGGAGCATAAGTCCTGTGGGTCATGAGCTTGTTGAATCTTTTAAAAGCTGTATTGAGAGTTATTTGGCATGTTGAGACTAGACAGGATTAAATCTCTGAAAATCTGCACATAAATTGTCTGTCTTCACATTGAGTTTGGCTTGCTCACCATGGTGGATGACAGAACCATCACCTCTGCTTCTGAAAGGTTCAGTGGTCTTTTGGCTCTGACCTCACTGCCCAGAGTGCTGTGTGGCACACTGCAGCATTTGAAGCAGGTTAAGGTATCATTGATAATACCGCTGTGTTGCTGGTGGCAAGCTTCAGCAGTTAGGCTTAGCACGTGCCAAATGTTAACTTATCTTTTCCAACTTATTTTAGAACCCATTTTTTAAATTTTCATCTAAAAGTACTAGTATGAACCTGTGCTGATACAGTAGAGGTACAGAAGCCTACTCTTGGTGCCTAGGATTGAATTTGAGGTTTATTTGGCAGTGAAGAAGCAGAGAAACTTTGCAAGAGGTTAGTTTTCTGGACAGAGTTGAGGGAAGCTTGAGAGCTGAGGTGCTCTGTGCAGAAGGATAATTCTTGAAGGAAGGAGCATGACATCAGACTGCTTCTTGTTTGTGTCTTGCATATTAACATGCAAAATATTACCAAAGGGAGTTAGTGTAGGAATCAGTCTGTATGGATTGCCTATTTATACGATGTACTGTGTGATAATGACCCATATGCTCAACCCCTTTAGATCTCCAGCTATATGGCAAACAGCATTTGTTTCCTGTCTGTGATCTCACCTGCATCCTGCCTGCTAATCTGTCACTGCTGGGGCTGTTCCAGCACTCCAGGGAGGAGGGAGTTCACTTCAGTAAAGATTCAAACAGCTGCTTGTTTTGTTTTGTTTTGGAATAGCTGTTTCTCCCTTCTCTGATTTCAGTGGCTAGAGGGTGGCATCTGACAGTATTTAGGCTTTATATCACTGACTTTTCTAAAAAGTACTGTCTCATGAACCTCTGAAATGTTTGGGGGGTTTTTTGGGTCGTGTCCTGTGTCTGCCTGTCCCTCCAAAGAGAGGAGGGATTTCAGATTTGTCAGTAGTTTAAGGTGCTTAATTGTGGAAGCTTTCCACTTTCCTAATCTTTAATTTACACTACTTTTAATATGAAGAGAAATGATTTAAAGTAGAGAAATTCCAAGTACTCATTCTATGTACTGTTCCTCCAAAATTCATGCATAGTGATTCATCTTAGTGAGAAGTTACAAGAAATGCTAATAGTAGAAGAATGTGGGACATAAGTGGACTGATTTTCTTTTCTGTAAAACATGACCCATACAAGCCATGAGTATGCAAGTTTATAAGGTCTGCATAGAGGCTTTAGTATAGCGTGATGCATCTGAAGCCTCTGATGGGCCTCTCTTTGCTGATACAGCCTCCCCAAATGGTATAATTGAACCCTTGGGTTAATGTGTTTGATCCTCTCTTGATTTCTGTACTTTTAACCTTCTGCAACCTGAAAAGACAGCTTTCCTGTCAGCCGTGAGACAATGATCTCTGCCTTGGTCCTTTCTTCTTGTAGAAGCTGGAACATTTGCTACAAGGATGCCAAGGTGCTTGTGCCTTCCTCCAGGGAGCTATTCACAAAGTGGAAGCTGGAAAATTACCAGAAAGAGCTGAGGTAAGCATGTCCCTCACCTCGTATCAGAGGTGGGCCTGAGACAGAAGAGAGCAGGAGGCTGGATAGCTGCAGAAAAGCTGTAGCTTTGAATTTGCAAGCTGTAGTAGCAGGGTATTCCGAGTGCTGTGTGTCACTGCAGACCTGTCAGGACAGTGGGACTAGTAGAAGCTAATCCAAATGAGGTGATAGAGGCTCCACTGGGTGTAGAAGCTGGTTCTCTGATCCCTCAGCGTCACCCAGGGGATGTCCTCTTCAGCTGTGCTTGTTGCTGATGCTCCACAGCTCTGTAGCTGGTACTAGCTTTGGTGTCTCTAGTACTGAGCAGCTGCCTCAGGCTGTGCCACACCAGGTTGGCTTGAATGGCTTGGAATAAAGTTAGGTGACAACATAGACAGTGTTCACCAGGCCAAGGCTGTGCTGTGGTTCCAGCTTTGCTGCCTCCAGAACAGAAGTTTGGAAGCGGGCAAGAAGAGGAGGGTACAAAGACCAAGCCTGTGTTGTTGCAAACATCACGTTCCCCCGCTCTTGAGAAGCTGCTGTACCCCTGGCGTGGTAGGAAATTGCTGCCAGCTCTGCACTGAGGGTCCCAACAGTAAAGCAATATCGTAGTGGCAATATCGTAGTGGCAATATTGTAGTGGCAATATCATAGTTGCCTCTCTGGGCCTTCCTGCATACGTGTGTATACCCACAAACCCTTCACGTGCATCTTGTCCCACAGCTTGGAGCCATGCAGGTCCAGGCTCTAAGAACAGTAGGAGCTAGCTGTGAGTGGAAAATGAGGCTGGAAAGCTTATTCTTTCTATGCCCAGCAAATGGAGTATGGACAATGATAGGAATTGGGTTTCAATGTTAGCCTGGTGGGGAAAGTATCGAGAGTGTAAGGAGCGCTGTTTATCACTTTGGACTTGGCAGGCTTGAGAGAAACAACTGTGGGAGCCAACCTCCCTCTCTCCTAGGGTGGGCCAAGGTGAGATGTGGTTTGTGTGTGTTTTGGGTTGGGCACTGTTTTTTGCCTGTTCCCTCGTTGCCTGTAGGTTGCAGTAACTGCTCTCTCTTGCGATCCCTCCAGGAGGCAGCTGTGCTGCTGAGGAATTACAGGCAGTTGATGAAGAACGTTCTTGAAGATGCACGGCTGGTCAGGCTGCAGCTGGAGGGTGGAGCACTCCTGGCCAGACTGAGGAAGGAGGAGTCTTGTGTCACCCTCACCCACGACTACAGGTGAGCCCCAAGAGTGGGAGAAGAGGAGATGGAGGTGAGCAAAAAGCAAGCACTGGGAGTCTCTGTGAGATGACCCATCATTGGTACAGGCTAGAGAGCAGCTTCGTGTAGCGAGGACTTTTGTTGAAAACAACAAAGGTGAAAAGCATAATGAATTTTACTTTTATCCTGACTGCTTCTTCCCCAGTCCAAAAACCTGCCTGGGTGGATTCACTTAGATGGTTAAAGTTCCTTTTCCAAGCCAAATCAGACTTACCTTCTGTAGTGGAGAGAGGGCTGGATATTTTGTGCACCTCTAAAACACAAGTCTTAATTGATGATGCCAGTGATGAAAGTTTAGGTCCAAGGTGTTATCACTGTGTGATTTACCAAGGCACTCCTTATGCAAGGGGATTTCCAAGGACCTAACTGCGAGGAATGCTTTCTGGCTGAAGCAAGCTCTGATCTGCTCGCACAATGGTATGGTTTGCACAAACAAATATTCGCTGCCCGTTTGCAGAATTGGTATGAGAAGTGGGGACTGAGAGAGGCCAGCTGTTTGAAATCCCTGGGGCATTGCACAACTCCTGTTTGTAGTGTTAAAACACCTGAAGCCTATCAGCGTGTGAAGGCCTCTGTGCTATGTGCTGTACAAACAGCAAGGTAGAAAGACAGCCCTTGCACCCAGGAGCTTCCAGCCCGAGTGTGAGATAAATGCTGGCGTGTGGGTACAGATGGGGGTGTAGCGGATGGCCGGCCGGCGGGGAATGGCTCCGTGCATCTGCAGCCTTGCTCTGGTTAAACTCTCTGTTGCCATCGCAAGCTGGGAGGTTTTAAGGGAGGGAATGGAGAGAAGATAACAAAATAGCTTGCAGGCTATCTCACGCAAACACTGAGAAAAGAAAAACACTTCTCTTTGAAAATTCAGCAAGTGGATGACAGTGCAAGTTGCTACCTGTCACTGGGAGATGGGGGGTGGCATTTTGGTGCTGAGTGAGAGGGGAGTGTGGGGACAGGTGTAACCATTTCTTTTCCCTGCTTGCTGTGACTGCTGTCGGCAGCTCTGGCAGGCCATGCAGACGCAATTTTCTTGCTGAACTGGGGAAGTACTCTTGATGCAATTTTGGGTAGAATTAGTACAGTATAGCCTTTTGATTCCGACATGATATGAGAAGCACAGAGAATGCGGGTGGTTGTGTTTTGGTTTTGTTTTGGGTTTTTTATTTTATTCTAAGCAACACACAGCAACTTTAGAGTCTTAGGAGAATGGGGAGAATGTGCACGCTTTTTATGTTTTGGTTTGGTTTTAAGCTAAGCCTGTGTTCTTGTGCAGGGAAATGATCAACTTTGAAACCTGATCTGACAGAGCCCCTAAGGATAATTTACTGCTTTGATTACCTTAGCAAGGGCAGGGGCGGGGCATACACACATAATTCTTTGATTGCACAGTGTTTGACTGCATGCCAAGGCTGTGTAGCATGTTCTCTGTTTAATTCAGGTTATATTTGTTGCCTGCCGGTATGAATGGAGAGTGTATGCTACGGGTCAAATATATGTGGCTCTCTCCAGCCTGAGGAGCGTAAATGAATAGATTGGGAGAAAGTTTAGTCCTCTTCTAGCCTGTGGAGCAGTTGCAGAAACTAAAATCCATGCAGTATTTCAGTTGAGGAAGTGCCTCCTTGTCATGTAACTCGGGGCAGAGGACTAAAGAAGTCCGCTCTTCCCTGTTCCAGGATCCTTTTAAATGGGGAAAAAGCTCTATCACTTGGCCAGAGAACTCTGTATAAGGCACTGGTGGTTTTAGATCCTCCATGGTTCTACACTTGCTCCTTCTCTTGAAACTGGTGTGCAGATATTAAAGGTTCTGAGCTCTGCTAACCCTGTAAAGGCTCCTATGGTTATGATTTTCAAAGGCTTCTTTAACATACAGGATCAAAGCAGGGTAGGGACAAAATATTGTATTTGGCCTACTAAGCTAGCATGGAGTGGCTATTGATGTATATGGAGCCAATATTAGGTTTTTGACTGGTGGCATGTGACAATGGAACAGGCCTGGTTGTGTCTGTGCACTCAGCAGGGCTTATTGTACTGCTTTTCTGGACTTTGAACTGTAAAATATTGATCAGTGCTTAACAGTCTTTAATTCCACACCCACTCCCCCAGTACTTGAAAACAAATTATTTACAAAAGCAAGTCAAATGGCTTTACCCTTCTGAGCCACCTTTTGGCTCTTGTGTTAATCACATGTCCCATTGTTTTAGTTTTTTCTTCTCTCTTGTGGTGCAAAAGCCTGATCAAGCAGGGAGTCATGACTGCCAAGACTTCTTAGTGAGAAGTTGAGGCCAGCTGTGAACAGGTAACTGTCAAAATGTGCAAGAATTGCATATAAATAGAAAAAATTTTAAGAGCGGTTTTCTGGACTCCTAGCTCCACTTAATTAAAATATGCCAACCAAAAATGCAGAACTAAAGGTAAAAAACATGATTTTTCTTAAGAGGCATAAAGGAAGACAAGCCCAGCTGCACCGTCACCTTGGAATTAAACAAGCAAGAGATTGACTTGCTTTTTTTGCAGGGATATGTTTTGCCAGCTCTCACAGCTGACTTTCTTACTAGCTTATGGCTTCATGTGGCAAAAAGAATACCAGGAGGTGGTAAGAATAGAGATGGACAAACCCGTTTGAAAATGCTTGACTGCAGGTTAGAGATAGTATGCTAAAATAGGCAAGGAAGCAGGCTTGTGCTCTGTACGCTGAGATGTTATCTGCCAAATACCTTTCGGGAGCACGCAGCAAACAAGACTTGCTTTAGTCTTTCTTTAGTAATGAAACTCTTCCCTTGGGGTTGGTTTTGGCATGTTTCCCTGCTCTGCCCTCCTGGAGAGCTGAGATGCCCTTTGGAGTGTTTCATGACATAGAGCAGTGGGATCTCATTGCTGCTCAGGTTTGACCCAGGCTTTGCGAGGGTTTGCTAAGCCAGTGACACAGCTTCTTTCCTGCAGAAACTGAACTCATCCCATCAGAGATGTGGTCATGCAGGAGAGATGCATTGTGAGGCGTCCACTTGTTTCTCTGACAAATGCTTTAAGAGCCTCCGGGAGTCCTTACTGGATGGTCCCATTCTGAGAGATGCTGTAGCACCAGAGCAGCAGCTTTGGCCGGTAACTCTGTTCACTCTCTCTTCCCAATGTGAGCTGACCAAGAGTCTCCATACTCCATTCTCCACCAGGTACTGCTGTAAAAGGTAGCCTTGCCCATCCGACCACTTATCCACAAAGGGAAAGAAAGACTTCTCCAAGCAGTCTTTCTGGATCTCAGCCTTCTCCCGGCTTGGAAAGAAGGAGCTCTGTTATCAAAGTAGAAGTCCTGCAGGCAGCCCATCACAGGGAGTTGGTTAAGGGGATGGCGGTGTTCTCAGCTGGTCCCACACTGCTCTCCCACCTCCAGGAAGACCAGGCTGAATTTGGCCTAGAGTTAGTGTGGGTGTGGTACTGACAAGCCAGTATCTTTATGGCGCCTCTTTAAGTGCTGTAATGATAGCTTCAGCACAGGCTGGCCACCCGAAGGTGCAGGTGGACTGCTGAAGGCGGCATTGCCACTTATTCATTGCTGGCAGAGCTGGCTGAATTTAAAGCCAGCACATTTGCCTTCACACCATCTGCTGTGCTGAAGGCTCGGTGCTTCTCCAGGTCTGTTAGCAAAACCTGGAAGCTTTCAGCTGTCCCAGTCTTTCTGGGGATTGAAATGCAGAGCTGTTAGCCTAGCTGAAGTTCTTGTTGGTAAGTGTGGACAAATGCCATGGAGACATCCATCACTTTAATGTTACTAATACTTATTTTTGCACTTTTGGACAGGAAATCTTTAATAAACACGGTCTTTTTTTAATAAGTTACATAGAGTTGGCTAGCAGGTGTATCTTTGGCTTCTGGATATCTAGTGTATTGATCAACCAACCTGTGGCTTGCAGGCAACTCACTAAGCCAGTTGTGGAAGGTGGACTAATGCATTGCTTATTTTGTGGTGGATTTTGAAGACTTCTCTGACACTTCCATCATAAGCCTGGAGAAGCTGCCAGGAGCCAGGCAGCAGCAGTGGGAGCTCTCACTGAAGTGAAGCAGTTGCATGGGGCTGGGCAGCAAGACAGGGAGACTTAACCTGGTCTTTAACCTAACATTTTTCCACTGTTCTCATTATTGCTGCTCTTCCAGCATAGCCAAAGCTGGGAACGCTGGCCTAGACATGGTGTCCAGTGATGCCTTTTGTCCTCTAGATGTGCTATGAGTCAAAAGTGGAGTAAAGAAGATACAAACATTTTATATTAATATGAAGATGCCTTATACTAGTCAAACCAGAATACACCTGGCATGTGCCTGGCTCTACCAGCAAACCTGCGTTCTCAGCGTGACATGGGAGCGGGATTGCATCATATTCTGCATGCTGGCAGGCAAGACAGCCACAAGACTAGATGTGAGAGCTGAAAGAAAGAAAAACCTCAGACGGTGAAGGAATGACCAGGTTGGGTGCTGGGCTCTGTGCAACATGGAACCAGAAAAAGCATAATCTCTTCCCCCAAGCTCCTCATCTGAAAAGAATTTGTGCTTACAAGCTGTGAATAAGCAGCTTATAAATAGATGGAGGAGTGAATTCTCCTTTTGTTCGCAGAAGGCAGTATAGTTAGTCTCTGTACTTTGAGGGTGGAGCGGCTAGAGCCAAGAGCTGGTTTTGTGAGCTGGCTATTTTTAGTGTGGCTTGGTGATCTGGTTGGAAGCCCTGGGTGGGGACCTGAGCTGAGCAGAGGTAATGGGCAGTGCGGAGCAGACTTCCTGAGCAGCAGCTGCCAGCTTCCTGATGCTGGACCTGACTCAATTACAGCAACAAAGAGGGTGATCTTATGGCTAACAGCCTCCACAGCTCTTGTGCCTGGCTTCCACACGCAGTATTGAGGCACTAGGTCTGCTTGAAGCTGTGGCCAGTTAATGATGCGGTGGGTTATAGCTGTGTGGTGCTGTAGGAGCTCATGTTTGCGGGTCTTTAGCACGACTCCTGTTAGTAGCAACTCCTGGGATGCTCCCAGGCAGGCATGTGCCACTCTGCAAAGTGGTGTACGATCTCCTTTTGGCAGAAGTAAACTTGGATAATGTACAAGATCTCGGGGGGCTCCAGGAGGGCCTGCCGAGGGACTGCACAAGCACCATCTGAAGCTCTGTCTGTCTGGGATTGAGGCAGAGAGACTAAGCTAGTCATCCAAAACATGGGACAAGTTGGGGGCAAGGGTAGAGGTGTCTTGTGTCTATATCCCAGTCTGGGGAGACTGGGATGGCTGGCATTCTTGGTTTGGAAGGTAAAAGATGTGTGCCTGCAAGCTGACAGCTGCTGCTATATGCTGGTGGTGATGGCCAGGCAACCTACATGGGAAAGTCCTTCCTGGAGGTATTACTGTCTTCTGCCATCCCCTTTCTGCTTTAGAGATATGTTTGTTTCTGTCTGTGCTGTGGCTAGTTTGATGGTCACTACTCTGTGTGTTTTGCATGTCCTTCAAAAGACAGCAGTGCTTGTGTCCCTTGCATTGATGCCATTTTCCTGGTTTGCTTAACTAGCACTTGCTCATCTTCCTGCCTCTGGGAGCTTTGGGAACCTCTCATGCTACCACTTTCCATAGTGCACACTCCTGACGTGGTCCGCAAGATGCGTCTTCCATTAACAGGTGTCCTTTGCATGTTTCTCTTGGGGACCTAATCCTAAAACCTTCATCTCTTGGTTAGGGTAAGTTCTTGGTACACCTTGAAGCGAGATGAAAAACTGTGCTTAAATCCTGGCCTCAAAGATTGGCAGCCTTCTGCCATGAGACACCTCTGCGCTGTTGTTGGTGACACAGAAGATGCTGACAAACACTAAACCTTTGACCTTTAGCAGTGCATGGGTGGCAGTGCTCTTCCGTGGTCTTACTTGTTTGTGTCAGGTGGAGGGAGGAGCGCGTGGTGACATTTCTATCCAAACACATACCATGCTGCTTGGTATTCATTTTCGTTACAGCCTAACCTGTTCCCTCTGTTTGTGTGGTGGTTTTAGCCTGGTAAAAAGTACTTATGCTCGCATTAAACAAACCTTGTTGCTCCACACATAAAGGAGTGTGGAGCTGTTGTTGTTCTGAGTGTATGAAGTGCTGTGTGGAGCCAGTTGTGGCATTTGCAGAGAGGTGAAAGATTGCAGAGCTCTGTCTAGGTAAGTTTTCATTGTTCTTTTAGGCTTTTCATGAGATGATTCCCCTCAGCTCCCTCTTTGTTGTTTATTTTCTGCTGTCTTATGTCCTAAATCTTCCTGGATTCAGAGGGAATTTACCCAGAAGGCTCCGGTTTTGCTTGTTCTTGTTTGCAATGTTCGTCATGCCAACAGGGCATTAGGTAATTAATGACACACTGTGTGTTTTATCTGTTTAAAAATATTATGGAAAAAATTGCAAAAAGTTTCCAGTATAGGATGTTAGCTGAACCGCCTGAAGTTCCTGGCTCAGCCCAGACCATCCCACAAGCACTGATTTTTATATGGCTGAGTTGGGGTAGAAGGTTTCTGTTGCTGGGGTAGTTAATAGCACAGTCACTGCTATTATATGCACCATAAACACTGAGAGGGTGGAAAAGGAGGATGAATCAGGGAAATAGGTATGTGGCTTTAAATGACAGTGGGTATATATTTGAGCAGGGCATCCTGAAAACCTTGTGGTCCTAACTCCAAGAACACAGCTGTTAGACTAGTGCAGTTGACCTAGATAACAAGTATAGGTTAATTTACATGGAACGAGGTTTGGAGGTAGGAGGTTTTTTACAGCTGGTAGAAACACAGCTTGATGCTTGGTGTTCCCAGAACGATGCCCACATCCTCTATCTCAGGCTCCAGTGCAGGGTGAGCTTTCCCCATAAGTAGGCTACTTGTTGGTTTGGGGTTTCTTCCCC
>NW_008794457.1:1437313-1471931 GCF_000699145.1 Aptenodytes forsteri | reverse complement strand
GGGGGGTGTGTATTCCCCCCCCCCCCCCCCCCCAGTCAGTGTTTTGGATCTTACTGGGATTTAAAATCAACCAGAGTCTGAACACAGTTTTATTGTAACTGAATGCAAGCCAGGCTGGGGAAAGAATCAAAGGTCGCAGCTTGGGACCGCACTTGGACACTTGTTTAACTGTATGCATCAATCCCTTTGCTTTTAAAGGGACTCCAGAGTATATATCTGCTAAAAACATGTTTAAATGAACTGTACTTCAGAAGATAATTCTCTCAGCAATTATGGTCTGCGGTGTGTTGTATTAATTGGATGGGTTGCTCCCACTGTGTGTGCTTGTCAGGTAACCTAGTGAGGAGGGATTCAGTCAGGTCTGTGGTCTCAGCTAGATCCCGTGTTCCCATCATGAATGGCAGGAATCCCACAGGCAGCCCCAAACTTGGTGTTTGACCTCTGTGCCTTTCTAAGGACACTTCAGGGTTCTAAAAACTGTACCTGGTTCCTCAAATATTTTTATTAGGTAATTAAAACCACCGTGGCTATTCGTGTGCTGCAGAGAATAGTTACAGTTTATTTAGCAATATCTGCACTAGCTTCACCATGGCCAGTTTGAATTTTAACCTCAGCTGCATGGGAAGTTTTCAGCCTGAAGAGCAGGAGCATGCATTTGAGGTTGACCTCCTCTTATGGGATCATTACAAATATGGCAGTCGGGTAGGTTGCTACCAAAATGCATTAGTGACCAAGAAAGGCTCTAATGCATTTCTTTTCCTGCGAAACAGCCCTCAGGCACACGGGACTTTCCCTGCAAAGCTGGAAGGATTTTTTTCTGGAGCATTGCTTTCTGAAGCATTGCTCAGGATGCGTAAAAGATTTGTAGCCAAGGCATCAGCACAAATGATCTGGGTGATGTCCTTGGACCAAGCCATCCTTTCAATCTCTTAGTTGCCAGATCCTATTCCATGCTCACAAGGCATGAGCGGGACAACCAGGGGATCAGGCCTAGCCAGCACGGATTCATGAGAGGCAGGTCCTGCTTGACCAACCTGATCTCCTTCTATGACCAGGTGACCCGCCTAGTGGATGAGGGAAAGGCTGGGCATGTGGTCTGCCTGGACTTCAGCAAGGCCTTTGACACTGTCTCCCACAGCATTCTCCTAGAGAAGCTGGCGGCTCACGGCTTAGACAGGTGGACTCTGCGCTGGGTCAAAAACTGGCTGGACGGCCGGGCCCAGAGAGTTGTGGTGAATGGAGTTCAATCCAGTTGGCGGCCGGTCACGAGCGGTGTTCCCCAGGGCTCAGTTTTGGGGCCGGTCTTGTTCAATATCTTTATCAATGATCTGGACGAGGGGATCGAGTGCACCCTCAGTCAGTTTGCAGACGACATCAAGTTGGGCGGGAGTGTTGATCTGCTCGAGGGTAGGAAGGCTCTGCAGAGGAACCTGGACAGGCTGGATCGATGGGCCCAGGCCAATTGTATGAGGTTCAACAAGGCCAAGTGCCGGGTCCTGCACTTCGGCCACAACAACCCCATGCAGCACTACAGGCTTGGGGAAGAGTGGCTGGAAAGCTGCCTGGCGGAAAAGGACCTGGGGGTGTTGGTCGACAGCCGGCTGAACATGAGCCGGCAGTGTGCCCAGGCGGCCAAGAAGGCCAATGGCATCCTGGCCTGTATCAGAAATAGTGTGGCCAGCAGGAGTAGGGAAGTGATCATACCCCTGTACTCAGCACTGGTGAGGCCGCACCTCGAATACTGTGTTCAGTTTTGGGCCCCTCACTACAAGAAGGACGTTGAGGTGCTGGAGCGTGTCCAGAGAAGGGCAACGAGGCTGGTGAGGGGTCTGGAGAACAAGTGTTATGAGGAGCGGCTGAGGGAACTGGGGTTGTTTAGCCTGGAGAAGAGGAGGCTGAGGGGAGACCTCATTGCTCTCTACAACTCCCTGAAAGGAGGTTGTAGCGAGGTGGGGGTCGGTCTCTTCTCCCAAGTAACAAGCGATAGGACGAGAGGAAATGGCCTCAAGTTGCGCCAGGGGAGGTTTAGATTGGATGTGAGGAAAAATGTCTTTACTGAAAGAGTGGTTAAACATTGGAAGAGGCTGCCCAGGGAAGTGGTTGAGTCCCCATCCCTGGAGGTATTGAAAAGACGTGTAGATGAGGCGCTGAGGGACATGGTTTAGTGGGTGGTGGTGTTGGGTTGACAGTTGGACTCGATGATCTTAGAGGTCTTTTCCAACCTCAGTGATTCTATGATTCTGCCAAAAACTGTAGAGACATCCACAAGAGAAGTTCAGCACCAGGAGTGGAAGACTAGATGAGGCTAATGTTGTAACATCTGACAATGTTTCTTCTAAATTACAGAACTATCAGGGATATCTGGTTTTCCAGGGCAAATTATCTGGAATATATTTGCCTAAACCCCATCAAATACACTAGCAAAAGGTCATGTGTCTTGTGTTCCTTCCATCCACAAATTTTTGCCATTTTAAAATTGACGCAGGCTAGTCAGAGGATGAGCTCTGGTTTTAGCCTTCACTTTAGCTGTTCCTCTTGCTGTTGGCTAAAGCAGTTTTTCAAGGGGCAGACAGTAAGTTGCAGAATAGTAATGGTTCTGCTGCTTCCCTCCCTGCGCTCTTCTATTTGCGTCTCACTGGCATCGGCAGGCATGCCTCGTGTGGCACCTGCTTTTGCAAGCCTGCTGGATGCCTCTTCTGTGGCCATCTATTTCTGAAAACAAATCAGGTATTTTGCCTTGAAAACTAAAGTGTAACTCTCTAAGCCTAGCTTTTTTTGAAGGATGGATTCAGACAGAAATGGTCTTTCTAAATTATAGGTTTAAAATTACCCTCCCATTATACAACTGCTTGGCACTTCTCCAGAAAACTGAAGACGTTTGGAACCTTTTCCACTGAAACAATAATTACCCAATGAAAACAGGATTTGGGGAAACATAAACTGACATCAAGCTACTCCTTTTTGCTATAAATTATATTGACTCTGCACTATTGCAAAATTACTTTGGATGATTTGACCGTGGAAGAATGTAGTGAAAGACTCTTATTACCACACTCACATGTGCAGGGAAATCGCAATGCATCCAAACAAATCTAAGCTTAGACAAGACTTTCCACTGACTTCAAACAACTCTCTGCTTTTCTTCCTCAGAGTTGCTCAGGCCTCTATTAAAATATTTTTAAGGTGCTTAACAACCAGGTGTTTCCCTTTGTGTGGCAGGATGGAAGTCACTTTTTCTTCTTCAACCAAATTTTCAGTATTTGGTTTGTTCACTCCAAGCTGCCTTGAAAGTAATGAAGGACAGAAATGAAAAACTCCCAAGTCTGACTCTGAAGAAGAAATAGTTGTTTATGCAAGGTATCACTTTCCCATGAAACTCCCCGTTGCAGGATATTGTTGAGTTTACTAGTATACTAGAAATGATTTAGGAAGAAGTTTTTTAAGATGTGTATCAGCAAATGGATGGACGTGTGTAGATAGGTAAACAGATGTACAGAGATTTGGGAGAATGCACTTAATGCCCAATGGATACTTTCTGTGAGCACTGGAAGTGCCAAAATGAATGGAAAAAACAAACTTTCCCATGGACTGTGAGCGATTTCTTTGTTTGGCTCAGTTTGCCTACTTACTTTATACTACAGGGGGGAAAGGGTTATATTTTCCTCTGTGTAAGAGTAAAAGATGGATGTTAGTCAGAGAGCCTGTTGGGCTGGTAAAAGTGAACTGTCAAGAGCTGACAACATATGAATGGAGTTTCCTTGGAGATGCAACGGAAGACCAACAACTAGACGTTGAGGTTTTAATGAATGCCTGCCAAGCGAGGCAGAACGTGTGAAAACAGCGTGGCTGGACCTTGAAACAAAGGACTGAGGTGCTGGGATGCTGGAGGAACTCGGCTGAGGAAGAGGAGGAGGGATGGTGTAAGGCCACACCTGAAGTCCCTCTGAGGCTCTGAGCCCAGAGGAGCCGTTTGGAAACTTTTTTTTTTCTGGGTGGCTTGTGCGCAGTCACTCAGCAAACCATTGGCAGGACCAAGAGAAGGGGCAGCCTTAGGGTGTTGGGTTGTGCCCTGATAAGTGTATCAATAGCCTGCTGCAAGCATTCACAGAAAAAAAAAATGACTTAAATGACAAGAGTAAGGGATCTTAGATAATGATATATGCTCTAAACAGCCCAACTTAAAATGAAAACAAAAGCTAATTTCCACCCCTCTTACCTGAAATGAATTCTCTGTCCAGTCCCTGCTTATAGTATTATCTCCCAAATGCATCTAGGGACTGACTCTAGGTAAGTTTGAGATGCCTGTGGATCAGTAACACAAAGGTTTTCCATGTATGCATTCAGTAACAGGATGTCACTTTTAGTACCATTGAATCAGCTGAGATAGAGGGAAGATGACTGAGTATCTGTAGACGTGTGTGGCTGCCGCGTTATTTGCCGGGACATGGATCGCATCCGATGGTGCAGAGGGCCGAGTGCTCACTTCTAAACTGGGGGCTCTAGCTTGGTTCTTCCCTACTACTTTCTGCAAATGCAACGAAGGCTTGGTCTTACTGAGATCTTCAGAGTCTGGCTCTTTATTTTTCTAGTATTGCCAGTAATCTGGGATAATTCCTTCTGTGGAAGGAACGTGTGTGGGGCCAGAAGAGCACTGTTTGGGGTGGATTTTTTTCAGTCCTTCAGCTCAGCAGCAAGCAGTTCACCTGAGCCCCTTCTCTTCTCCTAAAGTGGGCTCTTCGGGGCTCGGTGGGTGGGCCAGCAGGAGTATTTTATTACTGCATTTTTGAACCTTGCTTTCCCTGGAGTGGTTTGCTGGTCATAAGGCCAGTGCTGGCCTCAGGTGTGCTCCAAGAGGCTGGTCTTGTCCACGATGGCGTGGTGAATTCACCTTTTTACACAGTGAGCTTGTGATAGGCCTATTTCTGTTTATTAAAAAAATACTTAAAACATGTTTGTTTTGTAATCGTTTCCTATCCCTCTAACTTAAGGGTGATTTTTTTTTATCCCCGTAGTTGTAGTGTTGTCTTCAGGAGAGCCTATGTTTTGTGACTTTGGGAAGTGTGCTGTCTGCTATGTGGGAATCTTTAGTAGTTAGAGCCTTGCAGCCCAGGTTGTGACTGACTCCTGTCAAGGAAAACTACTCAAATTTGAGACAACTGGAGTCCTGTTTCCTCCATCAGGTATGGAAAGGGGTGGAGTGGGGCTCCCTGGCTCCCTTTCCCTGTATCAGATCACACTCTGTGCTAGGTAAGCCAACGCAAGAGCTGGAATTCTTGTTTCAAGTTGCTACACCATAAGGCTACCATCTTGCGCTATCTCGTTAAGCGTTGAAACCACACGTGCTTTCTTTATCACGGGCTGGGTGGACATAAGGACTCCCATTACAGAAAGGTCTAGCAGGTCAATCTAGCTTGTTGATGAGTGTCATCAAAGAAGTAGCATCAACACCAAAGTGATTTCCATGGAAGCTTAGAGAAAGGTTGGAAAAATATTTTGCCTCACAAGAGAGTTGCAAATGTTTGCATATAACATCCTGTAATGTCTAAAGTTGTAGGTGCTTGCTTGTCTGTGCCGGTGGGAGGAAGAGCATTTGCTGTATCGGTGTGCTTTCCTGAGTGGATGAGAGCATTCATGCCAGCAGGGACTTCAGACCCATGGGAGTAAGACCGAAGGGTGTCTGCCTGTCTGGCCATCAGTGTGCTTGAGCCTTATTCAGAAACTAGGACCTGACAGATACGCTCTGCTGCACAAAATCCAACAGCGTTAATGTTGTTGCCAAATATAACTTCAGTGATCTTCCGAACTGTTTCTCATTAGCTGTCCTAGCTGTGTCACTGCTGCTGACGGGAACTGGCCTTCACAACCTGCTCTGTAAACATGCTTTCCAGAGCTCAGCTTGGACAGTGGTTATGGCTCTGCTGCTGCAAGTCTCCTGGGTTGGATCTGGGTCCGTCCCTGGGAAGGGATTACAGAACAGAAGGCTCATATCATCACTGTTTGTTTATGGTGGTTTTGGGAAACACAGGAGCAGCATTACAGCTTGGATCTTTCCATTGAAGCTTGCAGATTCTCAGTAGAGAACCTGTCTCCTCTGCACTGCAGTAGCACTGATCTTAGTCCAGAAACAATTTGGGTTTTTTTAGCTGCACTTTGGAGAAATTAATTCAGTCTAATGGCATTTTGAAGAGGAAAAACAAAAGTATCTAAGAGCCCGAGGTTTGAGAAGTTGGCTGTTGCACACTGGGTGGAATTCTGAATGGAAAAATCCTGTGGATTTCTGCTATGCAGAGCTAGTTGTCCAAACCTATTGTACTACCTCATGTCAGTTAAGTACTATTGAAAAACTACAGGATGGTTGCCACTAAATGCTTGTATTCAGTTGCATTTCATAGGTTAAAGATGCCTATAACCTAAGACAGAAATAAATGTGAACGCTTCTATGAATTTCCATTTCAGAGTTTATTAGCTACCTATTTCACAAGTGCTTTGGATAATTTTAATAATATGATAAAAAAAGCCATGCTCTCATAAGCCAGAAGGCTGTAGGACAATTGTAAAATGAAAGCTGGTTTAGGGTGAGTACAAGAGATGCTCAGGCAGCTGAACATGCCGGTGTAGAGCACAGCTGAAGAAGGCTGTAGTATTTTTGTTGAAGGTGTCTGTTGAGTCCATGCTTGTAAAAGGAGTGGAAATCTAGAAGCAGAAGAAATACGAGAAGTTCAGGGACACAAAGAAAGAATAAGCTTGAATGCTATTCTGGATCCTGGCTCTAATTTGGTCAAACCTGTGCTGGAGAGGTGCTGCACGCATCTGAAAGGAACCTGCTAATATTCATCATCATGCCAGGATTAAATGGTGTGCTCAGTCCCTGGCTCCAGCATCCAAGGGCACTGGGCTCCAGCCTGAAGCCCTCCATCCCTGCCTGCGTACGGAGGAGGCTAACTTCTGCTGTGGCTAGGCTGGCAGGGAGAGTGCTGCCTGGTGTTGCCTGTTGGGCTTTGGTCAGCACAGCTGCCTGTGGAAGACAGGGAGCTCTGTCTTTGAATCTTTCCAGCACAACATTGTAAAATTCAATTTCTCCTGGTGCTGGGGTGCTGTATGCTTTGTATATTTGTTTGGCTGGTGGAAATTCCTGAGAGCGAGTGGGGCATCAAGTGCTTTATGTTGTTGTTGTTGTTCAGGAGAGATTTGTTTCCTAGTGATTGCTTATTTACTTATTTAAATTAAATTCAAATGGTGGTTTTAGACACTGAGACTGCCTGAGCCTGTGTTTTGTGAAAGCCCACTGATGCAATAATCTGCGTTTATGAAAAGCTGAGTATCCTATCTGAAAGTGTGATAAGTACACTAAGTTTTGCAAGGAGCCTGGCTGGCGGAAGATGGTCTTGTCCTTCCTGCCAGGTTGTCTGTTGTCTGCATTGGGATCAGACTGGTGAATCACGGGAATGTGCAGGGAGCAGCATTATTCTCCTTCTGTTCTCCATATGGAGATGGCCATTATGGGTCCTATGAGGAGGATGATTGAAGTGCCGCTGTTAGCCAGGTCACGTTTGCATGAAGTGCTGGGGGAAGGACCTAATGCAAAACCCCTGACCAGACTTGTGTCCCCTTGCAGAGACGCACTTGATGCTGCCAGCGTGCTTTATAATCGAGTTGATGAGGGCGTTCACCGACTGGTGATGCTGTCGAACAAACGCATCCAGGAACTGGAGCTGGTGATGGAGTTTGAGAAAGTGGAAGAATGTTTTAAGGAGGTAAGGCCTGTTTGTCAGTTCCAGTGACTGCCTGCTGCCACCCTCTGACTGTACATCCTACAGCGGGTACTGGGCCTGTTGATCTCTCGTGTGAAGGTGTAGAATGATGCCTGTAGACCCTTAAAAAGAACACCCTAACAACTGAATATTAGAATTTGGGATATGTTTTCAGGTGTGCTGGAAACCAAGCCACTGTTGGCCTGGTATCTCTTGATGCCAAGTAAAAGTCTCCTGGCTGCTCTCTAGGTGTGGATCAGTCAAACCCCATAAACATCTGTGATGTTTTTCCATACTTAAAGACCACAGTGCAGTGGCTCATTGGTTGGCAGCACACTTGGAGATGGGGTGTCTTCTCACATTGGTCAGCAAAAGTACCTTCCCAGCAAGACTGCTGAGGCGCCACTCTTCACGCTCCACCTCGAGAAGCAGCAGAGCGATGGCAACAAGCTGATGATGAGTCTGCGTGTCCCCTCTGGGCTGTAGATCCTTCAGGGTTTGCTTATATCCTGCTGCTGAATGAGCCACACACCGTGTACCCCATGCTAGCTGCCCATCCCTGCTGTACACTTTGTTTAGATTCCTGTGCAGCACTCAGGTCCCTGCTATCTGGTAAGCCCCAGGTACACTCCTTCCCCTCTGGGTGTAGCCCCAGGCACACTCCTTTTGCCTCTGGGTGCAGCCCTATTTACAGTCTCCAGGCAGGGGAACAGCCTCTTGTCCTTAGCCCAAGAGCCATGCTCAACGCGCCCATCCCCCTGCACTTCTGTGGGAGCTTAAAATTCCCCTTCATGTGGTGCTCATTGAAACTCTTTACAGCCGTGGGATAACTGAAGCAAACAGGCACTGGTTTTCAGAAGGACCTTTGAAACCTGTAGCCATGTAGATAGAGAACCTTAAAACATCATAAAGTAGCTCAGGCTGTCTGATCAGTTCTTTCAGTGCTGCAGATCCCAGATGTGCTCCTTAAGCCTGAAGTCTACCTCGAGATTATGGAGTTGCATAGTGTCCTTTGCTGTAACTCGTCAACAATGAGAAGTTTTTTATATCACTTATTACCCTGTGTGTGTGAAAGGTTGTATGCTGTTTGGAGCTCACCTTAGGAACCTGCATTCTTAAAGATCGGTACTAGGACCAGTTTCACCATTGGTCTTCTAGGATTCTGGGCTCTTCTCTGGAGAGAACTGGATTTGCGGAGGAGGCTGTAGCCTACCTGTTGTTTTCACAGGCCAAGGTGGATCCAAGAGTTTTAATGACTTCTCATTTGGAGGTAGACACTCAGGCGCCATGCACTGTGTGTTCGGGACAAAAAGTGTGATCCAAGAACCTAGTAAAGACTCCCTTAAACACACAGGCTCTTAATACTATACAGAAATGAAAAAAAGCACAAAGGCAGGGTCTGCAATCTGTCCCTGCTTTAATCTGAACTTTTTTTGATTGAATTGAGCAAAACTGGCTGCTCCCAGCTTACTTTGCTTGCAGATCACCAACGATGGCAGTATTGCTGGCAGCAGCTGCTCCTGCTTTTAAGCCTGCCTAGGAGCTCTAGGCAGCAGCAGTGTGCTCCTTTGCAGTATGGGTCACAACCTGGGAACCCACCCCCATCTCCTCCTCTTGCTGGTGGGCTTGTTCCATGGCCATGGACCCTCTGTCAGTCCAGGAGACTAGGAGTTTGTCCTTGACTGTGGGGTTGAGTTGGGATATGGATTTAGATGATACAGGAAAACAGGATGAGTGGGCATTAGGAAACATTTAGTCTGTCCCTTCCCCCAGGAGCAGCTATGCCTGAAGCATTGCAGACGAGTCTGCTAGCCTGTTTTTAAAACCTACTGTTGATGGAGATGCTGTATTATCCTGCCTGGCCTCCTGTGTCTGCTTTGCTTTTAGGACATTCTTGTTAGTCAGTTCTCTACCCATGTTTGAGGATATAGGCTCATAAGTGTGGCAGTGGCTGGCCTCCGTCGAGGAACCTGCAGTTACTGCACGGCTTTATGGCGAGCTGCCTTCAGAAAACCAGCAGCTGAGAGTCCCAGAGAACCGTGAAACATTGCAGATGGGGAGAATCTGTCAGTATGTTCACACTGATGTAGTTTATGTCTTGCCAGTCAGAAAAGGGAAGTAGTGTAGGAAATCTGGCAGCAGGGAGATTTTATCCTACTTGGGGGTAACAGTAATAGGAACATCAGGCCAGCCTGCAGGTTGCAGGGCTTGCATTAGACCATGGCTCACCCAAAACAGAGCCCAAGCAGCTACTTGCCTTGTTTATGCCTAAGGCTAGTGAGCAATAGCAGAGCTTTGCAATTACTCAGTAACCTGAAGTGAAAAAACTCCTAGCAGGAGGCTCAGGCTGAAATGCCAGGATGGGGGGGGAAGTGTACATGCACATTCTTTCCAGTAATAAAATGACCAGCATTATGAGAGCAATTCCTTGCTCTTTCCACATAAAGGCCTACCTTGGTGAGTAGCACAGAGTGACTAATAGTGGAGCTTTTCCCTTTTCTCCTAGGTCAGCAGTTGGATTGAGAATGTTGGCAGAAAACAGCTGAAGGAAACGATCAACCTGGACGATTCTTTGGAGATGCTGCTTCAAGCACAAAAGCAGTTCAGGGAGTTTGATCTTATTGCCAGTGTAAGTGTTGTCCAATTGGAAAAACATATTCTTCAGAGTCTGAGCTGGTAGCATATGTGCCTCATACGTGCTCAGGCAAACCCATGATGCTAAGATGGCATTGGTAGAGGGTTTATCACCAAGGTGTGTGTCGTTCCTTTACACTACTTGGCTTCCCTGCTCTCCTCTTGTAGACAAAGCCACCAGCTCAACCCCTCAATAGATGGTATTTGCCAGCCTTGAGGAAAATAACTACTGTGATGGAAGATGGATTTTTTGTTTGTTTGGTTTTTTGTTAATCCCTTGATGTGCTTGTAACACTGTCCTTTTTTTTTTTTGATCCTAATTGACCTGTGGCCTTACTGTGTAGGCCTTTACAAGCTGCTGTGTGGCTCATGTAAATCATAACAGAGGTCAGGACTCTCCAGAATTCTGCTGTAAACAAGTACACCCCTGCTCATGTGATTTGAACCTTAAAAACAGTCTAATTAGTCCTAGCTGTTAATGACCTTGAAGACTATCTGCGGTCCGTGTCAGGTCTCTATCCTGCGTTTTGCTTTCAGGAATATTGCAGAAGAGGGCAGGAAGCACTAAAGAAGATGGATCGATGGGAAGACTTTTCCTCTGTGGATGTACATGCTTACAGGGTAAAGCTGCAGACCTACAAAGATCAACTGGAAGAGTTCTGCACTCAACTGGATGAAAACAGGCATCGAATCTGTGAGACGGTCAGGCTGTATGAATTCTTTGACAAGGTAAGACAAGACATCTGCTGCATGGAGGAGGGTGTAAAAAGCCTGCTCGGACTCATCCAGAGCTTGGTTGTTTATGAAAGATGTGAAATGTAGTGTGTGCACTGACAAGGAGCTGGATCTATGTCACACAAAAGCCCCTTCACGCTCATGTGTCTGCAGTGATTTTTTCAAGTTGGTATGTGGAAGAAGGGGTGGGTGTGTATTCAAGCAAAAGTCCGCATCTGTTAAGAATAGCAGTCTTCTGCTGTCTGAGCTGTAGCTTGTAGGCTCCTCTTGTGGCTACAGTGGACAGAAGAGTCATGGCATTGCTGGCTCGGACACCAAGGGCCAAAAGATTGGCTGCTTGTGTCCAGTCTTGGCCACCAGGCCAGGGTAGGCTGCCTGCATTTTGTTCATACGATAGCCTTACATGCTGGTAAATTCAGCCTGTTGACACATCAGGAGTAGCACCCTGTTATTCAGGGCTAAATATAGCCCAGCCCCTCTCTTGTGGAGGCCTGTGTGAGAAATTGGAGTGCCAGAACAGGGTGCTGGGCAGCGTGGCTGAGGGACCCAAGAGGACCGGGTTGGCCCAGGCATCTGGGAAGCAGGAGGAGAGGATGTGTGGTGACTGTGCTGAGTGCCTGTCCTTCTCACCTGCTTGGTTTAATGCAAAAGCACCCATTCAGCAGACCTTGCAGTTGGATTTGGTGGTCTTTAATTTCTAAAGATGCAGATGAATAAACAGTAGGATTTTCCAAGTGCATTTTAAAATACATCTTTGGCAAGCACAGAAGGCCAGGGAGCCTGTGCTCCATTTATTCCACACTTGTACAAACATTGGGTATTGAAGTTCTCAAATTCCAGAAAGAACAGACACTAGAAGTGAAGCTGTACCAGATGTAGATGCCACTTAGTTGCTGTCTCTGAGTTGCCTTGGCAGCCAGAAGTGCTCGGGGAGGGGGGAGGAAATTCAGCTAAACATGAAAACACCGAGAAGCATCCTGTGTGAGGGAGGAAAGTGGAGAAGACAGCCCAGAACACTGCTGTCAGGACGTGTGAGGATTGAGTGAGTTTGGTGATGCTCTGCAGGTCCGCTGTAGCTCATCTATGCAGTTTGCTGTGCAGGTGGGGGACCCTCTTGCTGTGGGAATGTGTACTTATTTCCTCCCCCCCAGTGAAGAGAAAAGTGCCTTCTGTGCTATAGGAGAATGGCAAGAACCTGTGCTCTGCTCGCTCATTGAGCACAGACATTCAGGGGCTGCTCTGGTCCCTGAATGCCCGTTGCCATCATGGGGGATCCTGGCAAGGGTCCTGGTAAGGATGGTGGTTGTCATATTTCTTCTGATAAACTGAGGCACACAAAGGTGCCAGGTCTTGCTTGGCATCCTGGCAAGTCTGTGGCCAAGCCAAACGTCGGTCCTGTATGAACCTTCACAGCCAAAGTTGGAGATCTCTGGAGCACAGGTGTGGACTGTGGCACATGATGGCTGCTCTGTTCTCCGTTCAGGCATGGAAACTACATCGCAGTAGTAGCTCTTGGGCTGCCAGGGTAGTCAGACATGACTCAACAGCAATGGGTGCTCTTCCACAGCCTCAAAGCCTTTCAAAGCCTGGGCCATTCCCAGGGGCACAAATGTTACACAGACCCCAAAGATGGACCATTTCTTTTCTTAGGGCTTCATAGCACTGCTCATACAGCTTTTTTTTAGTAGATGACAACTGGAGGATGCAGTCCTTGGCGGCAGCAGCAGCATCCCTCTTGGTTGTGCCTTTCATACCGCACAGCCCCAGTGAAAACTGAATGATAGTGGCACAGTGTGTTTGCACACTCCTTAGTGAGGGAGGAGGATTTTGATCTCACTGGTTTCAGTAGAACTATAAACAATGCTGGTGTTGTAAATATAACATGTGTGTATTGTGAACTGGTGGCCAACTGAAACCAGGGGTGTGGAGGGGATATGTCTTGCAGCTGTAGGATAAGTGCAGAAATAGCTGCGCAGCATGAAAGCTCTTTCAGTGCTGATTATTTTGATCTTGATCTCCAGAATACTTTCTGCCTTCACAAAGGGAAGTCAGTGGTGTGGTCTGGGAGGTGCGGGGAAAGCAGAAGATTTTATCTAAACTGATTTCACTCTCTTCTGATGCTGAGCTGCTTTGACCGTCCTGCAGTGATCTTGTCAGTGCCTGGCTAACCCTCTTCTCTCTTCCCTGATATCTGAGGGGATATCAACAGCAGGAGTTTGAACTAAGCAATGTCCTTGATTTTCCTTCTTGTAAAGAGCCTGCAGCGTGCCAGACCCCAGGATTTGGGGAAGGAGCCTGAGGATGCGTAAGCAATGTACGCCATGGTTATGAGCTGGCAAGCTCAGACCTCTCCAAATGTCTCAGCATGCGCCAAGGGAGTGGAGTGCCCACCACAGGGAGCACGGTATTCATCCCTCACGCACCTTGCTGCCTACTAGGAATGGGAGGCTCTGTTCTGCTGGCCCTTCTTCTGCATGTGGTGGGCAAGTGTTTCGTAGGGTACTGCCTGTGGCTGCCGGACAGGCCATGGGACAGGACAGCACAACCCCATATGGTCCATCAAGATGCTGTACTGTGGTTTTTTTTCACTGCTTGGCAGTTCCTGATGGTCTGTCAGAGCTCCCTGCGATGAGGCAGGCTGAGCTGGGCCAGACCACATGGAGCTTGCACATGGGCTGGCAGGGTTCCCTCCCCAAAGCCATGACCGGTGCCAAGCTGGATGTTTCCATTTGTCCCCGCTTCCTTTGCGGCAGGAGCTCTTGGTGCCTGACAAGGGCTGGATGGTGGCTGGGCTGAGGCAGGAGGAGCGGTGGAGGAAGCTGCCTTCCCCATCTTTGACTGCGGGCAGAGGATTGTTTTTCAGTACCACAGACCCAGTGCGGGCATACTCGAGGACCTGCCATCTTCCTGTGGCTTCAAGCCTCGTCTGGCTGCTGTCCCTTGTTTACTCAATTCCAAGGCTGTGATGGGATCTGGCACTTACACGGTGCTTTGGGGGAGAACTGGGAAGCTGAGCAAGCAAGGGTGTGTATGTTGTACCGAAAGCACTGACGTCTGCTTTGTTCTGGGGTGCCTGCAAGGGCAGTCCCCAGTACCCTTCACTCTCACTGCCTATCCTGGCTTCACAATAACACTGCCATAGGCATATTACCGGGAGGAGCTAGAGCAAGTCTCCCTCTCCTTGCTTACCTTGTTAGCCTTCACATTTTTTCCTTTCTCAAACTTTATTTGGGTGAAATTATTTCTCAGGTCACTCTTACATCCCAGGTCTCTGCATGCTCTTGACTTTACTATAAGAAAAGTCCCCAGCTCTCTGGACCAGAGGCTTGAAATGGCCCACGTGAGAGCTGTGTGCCCTGTCAGGACTGCAGCTACCTAACTCGCGGTGGCATGTCTAGTGAGCCAGAGCACACAGCACGGTCTCTGCCAGCCCTGGCATGACAACCAGTCCTGCAGAAGGTCAGTAGCAAAGGCCCATGATGCTTGCTGGCAAAAGTCATTCTGTTGGAAGAAAGCACTGACCCAGCCAGAAAGGGCAAAGTCCCATCACACCGGCTCAGCGCCTGCATACCCTGCAGCCGTGTGGTGGTGTGGTGCCCAGAGCCTCGAAGCTGAACTGCCTGTATCATTACAGGATGGCCTGAGGCGGCCCCAGGGGCTTTTTCCTGCTTGTCAGGATGTTGTGCAAGATGCTGCCTCTTTTGGTGCTCAGGGCAAGTGTGGGCATTGCTCTGCCATGGCCTGGGAGCCTATTGCAGCTTGGGACCTTGCCTTGCATTTGCTTTCCAAGGGAAGCCAGAGTCCCAGTGCTCAGGATTGTTGGGGTGAGGCTGGTCAAGAAACGGTAGCATTTCCCTTGTTGGGATTTCTTTGGGCTCTGCTCCACGAGCCGTTCCTTCAGTGGTGTTCTCTGTCTGCCACCCTTGGATCCCTTCCCTCAAAGGACCCCTGGCCATCAGCCTGTGCTGATTCTGGTTCCTCAGTAGCGATCTCCAGCTGTCCCCGGCTTCTTTCTGCTGCGTGCAAGGAGCTGCCACTTCTGAGCTCTGCTTGGAGTGGGCAGAGTGTTGCTCAACCCCTCTCCATCTGTGTTGACATCTCTTGCAGAGTGGGTTACCTGCACTCACGTGTGGATCTGTCCCCACAGCTGGTTCTCCTCTGCTCTCCTCCTTCTCTGGCTCTCCTCCTCAGCCACTTTGTTCTTTGTGGCTTAGAAAACAAAGCCTTTGGCAAGTGAAGGAGGTGCCTGCCCTTCCTGGGGGAGGGCCAGCTGGACTGCATTTGATTATGGCAGCGCCTCCTCATCCCTCCCCATTGTCCTTGCTGCTGTAGGAATGCCAGCCTTTTTGCGCTCCATCCCCTGAACAAGTGTTGCTGCCTCTGGGGCCCAAAGAGGGGCTGGGGCCCTTCTTCCCATCCATCCAGGCCCTGCTGGCAGGAGAGCCTCTCTGCACATCTCCGTGCACCTTCCCTCCGAGTCGAGTACACCCGTCCTGACTCCAGCAGCAGACAGACACAGCAAACCCTCTTGTAAGTACCAAGTGTCCGGCGCCCCGGCTGACATGTGAGTTGTACTGAGATTGTTTGGAAACAATGTAGAGAGAGCTTTTCACTCGGTTGCTTGTGCGCGTCTGTATGCATCCAGCATGAATCAGAGTGCTTTGTGTGAATCTTTTGTGCGCTCAGACAGAGCCCTGTGGGCTGTGTGCATCTTTGCGTGGTCCCTCCGAATCCCAGGGTTGCGCTGTCTGTAACACAGCAGCGCCTGTCCCTCTTTCTCTTTGTCAGAGGTTATTGCATGATCATTTCAGTGGGCATAATTTAACTGCAGCTAGAAGTTGTTGCTGGGATTGCATGCCTCCAGACTAGCTGCATGTACACACAGGGCAGGTGGTACCTTTCAGTCTGCCCGGACTTCTGTTAAAGGTTGCAGACAGCACAAGAGAGGGCTGCTCTCCTCAACTGCTCCAAGGTTTGCTGGGCTCCTGTCCTGTGAGTGACTGAGACCTGCTGCCACGGAGTTCCCAGCTCCGAGAGATAGATCTGATCTTAGATGTGACAGCAGAAATCCAGAGCATGATAAATTAGCTGACTTCCGCAGATGTCATTACTTCCCACTTCTCCCCAAAAGATTCAGAACAATGACCTGCTGATATCTTGTTTTCTGCTGTGCTTGGTTTCTGATGGTGTACCCGATATAATGTCGCAGATGATGGTTTTGAGGAAAAAAAATCAAGTCCCCTTCAGGCAATAAATTATTGATGTTTCTTTTTGCTTAGCCTTTGATGAGGAAAGAAGGGTTTGTGAATGCTGGTCTGTGGGAAGCTCGAAAGGATCCTGATAGCTGGGACCTAGAAAAATTATACTTTTATCTCAGGCTGTTTGGCCCAGGTTGAGAGTTTAATTTTGCTGAAAGGGCGTTATGATTCCCTGCTCTGGGAATGTGCTTGGAGGAGATTTGAAGAGTAGAACTTGGCACCAAAGTGGAAAAAGAGGCATTTGATGTGTCCTTACTGTAGCGTACCTATTATGAACAGAGACATAGGTCGCTGTGCCACGATGCTTGTCTCTTGCTAGCACTCCTGCACAGGTCGGAACATGGCTTTGCCCCCCAGCACCTCTGAGCAAATGAGGTTTTTGCTGTGGCTTATAATAAAGTCTCTGGGGAGAGGCTTAGCACACACTGTTCTCTCTCTACCTCTGCACAGAGATTGGCTTTACTTTTCTGGGGATGGGCTGCATGAAATTCCCAAATAACAGCTTTCATCTGGTTACTCGTGCAAGTACTGAAGATGATGAAGGAAGATCTGAGTAGCACAACAGCAGGGAATATATACCATGCCTTCCTGATGCTGTGAAACTGTTTTAGGGGAAGCCACTGTTGTCTGGCTTCAGCATTGTCTGACAGCAGCTGTCTCCTCTCTTTCTCTTCTCTCTCTTTTTCTCTCTCCTTCCTCAGTTACGCTTGTAAAGTCGTGCCCCTAGACAGACATCTAGTCTGATTTGCTCTCCCGTTTCAGGGGTGTCCTTTTTCATGTGCAGCCTGAAGCAGTCGGGGGAATGAGCCTAGAGGTTGGAAAATCGATCCTCTGGCAGAGTTCGTGCAAGGTTAATGCATGAAATCTCTCTCTTCTTCTTCCCACCAGGTTTTTGCTGGAGAAGTCGTCTTGCAAGATTAATAAGCTTCTAATGTTTACTTTCCCGTCAAAGGGTATTCACGTATCAGAAAGTTTCTGCTTTGCTGTGGAGTTTGAGATAGCTCTCATGCACAAACAAGAAGTCTTGACCGTTTAAATCTGATCTGCTACAGTTCCCCTGTATTTTTCTGTCTTGCAAAAAAATTAGTTATTTGGAAACTGTTCTGTTTATGACTTCTCCAGTAGTTCACTCCTAGATCTACTCATGCCCAGGCTATTTTCTCTTGTGTTTCATCAATGACTTCATTGCCAAATTGGCGTCACAGCAGTGCCCCTAGCTCCCAGCAAGCTCTGTGACAGTACGTGAATGGTAGATGGTACCTTTCTGGTTGCACAGCGCAGGTGTGAGACTGGTGCATGAGTTTGCCCCTCAGTGTTACAGGGCAGCAGTGAATTAATTAGGGTTTTTCACGTGCTAAATTCAAGCACAATTCACAGTTGAAGGTGAGGGGTTCTTGGGTTGAGATGCTTTTGAGCACCTCCCCCAGCACCTCAGGCTCTGCTTTAGTGCAGGACGAGGTCTGTGCGACGTGTTTGTGGCATGTGCAGGGGGGCAAAGGCTTGAACTGTGTCTGGGGTCCTCCTCCCTCCTACTGTGCTGGCTGAATCCTCCCCCTCGCTGGAGGGCATGGCAGGAAGAAGAGGCTGGGGGATACTATACCAGGCCAGCGCATGGCATCTTTTTGGGATGTAGGCTGCTCACCCCTCAACTGCCGTCCCTGATCCCAGGAGTGCCAACATGTTCTGCCACTGCTGTTTTTGCAGGGGGGCAACGCTTGACGTGTTGAAAGCATCTGCTGCCTTCATCCTTGATCACCAGGGCACCTCTGAGTAAATGTTCCTCTGTGCTCTTGGCTGCCCATGAGCATAAACTGACAGTTGTCTGAAAGTCTGGGGCTCCCCCTCTCTGAGTCAGGGGGGATCAAATCTCCTGCAGGGTCACAACACTGGTAGCCAGTCACTAATGGCAGGGAAGCAGCATTTCCTCCCAGCAGATTTAGGGATTTCCCAGCTCGTGTTGCAGCTGAGCTGCAAGGGGAGTGCATTGCACTTGAGGTGTAAGATCTGATGCTAGCAGAGATCTTTCCTCAGCTGACCCCAGCCTTGTGCATGTGTGCAAAATGTTGGGTTTGGGTGCTTTTTTTTCACTCTGAACTTGGGATAGGAGCTGCGCAAAGTGACAGATTTTCTGAATGTTTGTGTGCTGGCATCCATCTGGATGCTCGGATCCTCCTGGAGGCTGGAATTCCCTTTAGTCACGGGAGTTAAATAGATCTGTTCAAGCAATCTGGACATGAAGCTCCCCTCAGAGTACAGATGGGGCTGAAGCTCACAATGGCTCCCATCTGCATATCAAAGCCCTGGACATATGGACAGGGTTCTCCTGAGCACCCGCTGCCTCTGACCTGGCTCCTTTGGCTGCTCCGCAGGGGCTCATATCCTATGAGTACATCTTAGTGTGCTCTTAAACCAGGGACCTATTTCTAACCTTGTCAGCCACTCTGAAGAACGGAGGCCCAACAGACGCGCTGGTGTCTGGGTTCAGTTTCAGCTCCTCATCTCCCAAGGCACAAGCGCCCACAGTGCAGTGCAAAGAGATCCCAGCACATCATTGAGTAATTAGCAGAGTTTTGCTTAGCTTGTCACAGGGGAAAGGATGTGAATTGAAGACTACAGGGAAAGCATCCACGCTTCCCCATCCAGGCCCAAGGGCATACTGGAGGTTTTGCAATCCCCAGCTGGGCATGGAGGACCTCATTAGAAGGGAGCCAGTGCAGAGCAGACGGGAGACACCTACCACAGTCCAGTCTGTCCTCAGTGGCCTGCAGTGTACTATTACAGCAGCGTATTTGTACAGCATAATGATGTGGCTGTCGGGACAGATGTAAAAGCGAAGCATGCAAAAAAACCTCTGGAGGTGCCATCAGTCTCTGAACAGCGTGATTTGCTGCTGTTGTGCAAGTTGCCAGCTTCAGTGACTCATGCATCTTCCTGTGGCTTGACCTTGAATCTGGCTGGTAACGTGAGGCTCTCGGTGCTCTCTGGAGAGGGGAGTTCTCCCCTTCGCTAAAAGAAGGTTGAAAACATGCTGTCCTTTTTCCCCTCCTCCTCTCGGCAGTGGTCATACATCCACAAATACACACGCTCACTCCTTCATGCCTTTTGCTTTCTCAGCCACCAGTGAGTTACACTCAACACGTGTAACTTCTTTCAAGTCAATCTTTAGATGGTTTCATGACTCTCTAGTGACTGGTGTAGGCTGTAGCCAAATGAAGGACCAGCCACCAGATCCCAGTTGGTAGGGGCAGCCGGAGAGAAGGACAGTGGCCAAAGCAGATTTCAGCATGCAGTTTGGGTTTGTAACTGGTGAAGCATCAGAAAGGAGGGAGGATAATATTCACCGAGGCAGGGAAACAGCAGCTGCTCTTATTCTGGTAAGAAGGGGTTGGTAAGCAGAATTTCATTGACAAAGCAAGCTTGGCAATGAGTGCATAAAGCTGATGAAAAAGATGGGCAGTGCCTCAAACATGAAAAGGCTGGTTTGTAGCAAAGTCAAACACTAAAGGTTCTGATTTTACTGGGAGGAAACTCAGCCCCTGGTCCTCTGGACTCAGGAGCTTTTAAATGTTGAGGAAATCCCCTTAGGGGGAAAACAGGGGGAGAAAAATCAGTGCAGAATCTACCCAAGGCTGCAAAGTCATGAGCGACTGTGGAGCAAAAAGGGAAAACTGAGGGAAAACTGCACATCATTGGCTGTTGGGAGGTTTTCTGCAGCTGCAGAGCAGTGGAAGCTGTGGGGAGGGCAAATCTCAGACACGTGCTGCCCAGGTTCCTAGGGAGTCATTTTATAAATACATACACATATAAATATATACATATGTGTGTTATATATACATACCTGTGTGTCTGTATATAGATACATAGTGAAACTGGCACAGGCTGCTCTGTGGAAGCTCTGAATTGCACTGAAGCGGGATTATTGTGGCTTGTTGTGATTCAGCAGTTGAGTCAGCCTGTTCCTAATGGAGCTACCCTAGGTGTTGCTTGGCAGTTGCAGCAGTTAGAGAAAAGAAGGGCAAGCACGCGTCCTGCACGCTGGCTCCAGCACAATGAGCCACATTTGCCCTTTGGGTCCTCGTGCTGTCGTCAAGAGAGCAGAAATCATGTGCAATCCTATTTTATCCCATTATATTCTTCTGTAATTAGACTCTCCTGGACTTGTCAAGCCTGACTGCCCAGAGGGGAAGCGAAGGGATTTTTGAGCTCTGTTCGTGTTCACCCAGAGTGCTGCTGCAAAAGAATTTCCAAGCACGTTGCCCTAACGAGCACCCTTTGATGGTGCTTGGGCTGCAGCATGCCAAGACCAACCCTGACCGGTGTTGCTTCCCTGACCCCTTGTTCTTCTTTCTTGCCCAGCTGTGGGTATCTACCTGTTTTCCTGTCTTATGCTTAAATCCAAGGAGTTTGTAGTCTGCGCTTGTCTCTCATCCTTTGCCCTCCCGCAGTGTTTGTACAGCATCTAGCACTTGGTAACAGGCAGAAATGCAAATACAGCATTTAAAGTTTGTTTTCCTTAGCAGCTAGTTTTAGGCAAACTGGTGATTTTAGTGGTCTCTTCTCCCTTGGAGAGAAGAGGGGAAGAACTGTGAGCTACACAGCAACTCAGAAATGGTTTAGCTTTTTATTTCAAGAGGGTGAGTACTTTCCTTGCTGTTTAAAGCTGAGCTTTTACCAGCTACATCCCATGTACAACACGGTTTTGATTAGTTTGATTTCTCCTGCTAATGAATCCCAGGCAGGGCTTCAAATGCAGTTTGGAAAAGTCAAATGCTACAGGGTGGGGAAGAGAGTAACAGTGAACCCCTGCGTAGAGAGGAGATTACTTCTAACTTGGTGGCTTTGCTGAAATGCTTATGCTCTGAAATTACGTGGTTTCTTGTACCTCCATGTGCAGCTGCCTGCTTGCAGAGCCGCAAATCTTGCTAGAAGTGAGCAGGGCCTTTGGCTTTTAGAGTTGTGAGAACAGCATCGCAATGTCTAGGAGGGATCACTGTTTTCTCCAAAGCTGTTGTGTGTCGGGTGGCAGCTTGCTTGGAATTTTGCTTGAATTTGGGGTCGGTTGGGATGTTTTTCTCTCCCTGTTTTTTGCACTGTGAAAGAAAGGGGCCTGCACCCAGTCGGGGTGTTCTCCGTACACTTCAGTAGTTCTCATGTGAAGCAAGGCCCCTTCCCCCTCCGCCTTGTCTCCGGTTACCAGGGCTCCTCAATCTGGTATTTAGGCTAGCAGCATTTGCTTGTGAATAGCCGGAGCTGAGATGATGCACTGAAGCAGTGGCCCTGCCTCCGTCTGGCCATAGGGGATGGTAAGGTACAGCACAGAGCTGGGCGCAGCCAGGATATGGACCCCCTCTGTAGAGATGGGAAGGTAGGATGAGGTCTGGTTTTTTTAACCGATTAATCAACTTGCCAGGGGGACATCTGCAGGTCCTGAAGTCTTGCACTTTCCCTGCTCCTTCCATCATGGGTGCTATTAGTATTGGTGGGTGGGAGCCTGAGGAAAGCCCAAAGCAGATCCAAGCAAGTGGTGAGCCGACCACTTTCTGCTATAGCTATTTGGTCTCTGAGTTAGCAGAGAAACAGGCTTGTCACTGTTTGCCGGCTGACAGCTCTTGTGACAGTAAGGTTTTAGCCTGGATAATTTTGCTTTCAATATATTTTGATGTAAAATGGCTTTTTAATTGTGGTCCTTCTGAACTGTCAGCGTACATGGCAATCTGCAGCCACAGGTCCCTGCTAATAGTGTGCATGCAGCAGCCTGTGACAAGGGACACATTAGTGTTGTGAGCAGGAGCTGGTTCTCAAAGCAGCCTAAAGCCATGTTGGACTTTAGAGGGAATAAGCCCAAATGAGCATCTGTAATGAGAGGAGCACACCTGGGAGCAGGCATTTTTGTGCAAGAGAGCAGCATTTACTTTGGACTTGTGTTCTGGTAAGTGCCCTGTCACTCTTCACTCTCTTGTGCTGCAAGTGCTGCGACCGGCATCTCAGCTCTGCAGGGTTCAGTGCCAAGACCTTGGGCTGCCGGCAGAGCAGGGCAGCTGCGGGAGTCAGTGCCTACATGGACCATGTATAGTGGTGGGTTGTGGGTTGTTGGGAAGTGCTTGGCTCAGATCACGGCGGTACCTGTGATGCTTTGACCTTTTCTGGCTGCACCAGTTCTGTCTCCTTTGCTTCAAGCCAACCTCATCTTGCTCTCCAAACTCACGGCTGAAGTTAAGGGCACTTAGAGTGAACAAAGTGGTGGTGAGGGGTGGTCTTGTTAAATAGGGGAGTTGTGCAGTTTTTTCTTGCCACAGACGTGTGATTAGTTGTGTCTCACTAACAAACAGCGGAGTGGAGCACAGCTTGCATACAGGAGCTGCACACAAGCTGGATCAGGGTTTGTTTGATTATGTTGGTTTCTTTTTTGCTGTCCTTGGCAATGTTCCCAGCTGTTGTGCCGCTTCCCTCTCTCTGTGTTGTAGAAAGCAAGGGAGTGGGGGGCTTGCAGTCCTGGGACATCGCCGCAGAAGGATGGGAGACTTCGTCTGTATTGTTGCTGTGCTTCAGGCATGATACCCACAGCTGTATTGCATCCCTGCCTGTATTGTTGCTCCCATCAGGATCAGTCTTGGCTTTTCATCACCCTTGTCTCAGCTCCCCTGTGCAGTCACTTTGGATTCAGAAGGAAACCTTGCAGCAGTTAGTCACCCACCTAGGTGCGTTTTTCTTCTGCAGAAAGTTGGAGGGTTTGTGATCTGCCCACTCCACCTACTTCTGCCTATTCAGACACCCAGTTTCCTATGTGACAAGAAAAATACAGTTATAATCATTGTCTCCCCACAGGAAGAGATGAAAGAGGAGTTGGGACAAAGGCAGGCCCCCTTGAAATTGCCCCTTCTGGCATGTGTCTTCAGATGCACAGTGTCTGTCTCCTGTCTTGGCTATCCAGGAGGTGTCTTAGAGATCACTGGACCTTGAGTACGAGAGGAGTCTGGTGGGTTTGTGATAGATTTGGATTGGGGAGGTGTAATATCTAAGTGGTGGCTCAGGTGAGGATCCGGGACCCCTGGAAGGCTTTCTGTGCAGTGTTGGCAGTGCGCCCTGAGCCAGGGCCAAGCAACTTCTCTTGGCTTGTATTTGCAGATGGCGCTTCAGTGGTGCCAAAGACAACAGACTCCAGGAGCTTCTGTCCTCGATGCACTGCAAGCCTTGCCCATGGTGAAATGAGCAGGGACCAAACACAGGGTGGTGGGCTTGAGGGTTGCGCCGGGCTCCAGTGAAGTCCCTGGCTCTTCCTTGCAACATGGCAGGTCCCTGAGAGCCCCTGCCTCCTCCGGGCAGCCTGGCAGGACCAACCTGTTGCTGACTCCTCATGCAGCTGCTGGATAGGTCAGCCCTGTGTATGCAGGAAGCACGTTTGTCTTTAATCCTGTAATTGAGAGTTTAAGTAACGACTTGTCTGTAAAGATCAAAAGCCAAGGTACCGGCTTCTTCCTGCCTGTTTCCAGACATGGTTGGGAAGATTCAGCTTCCCTGCACACAGGTGCCTCCTCTTACATACGAGCAGCTCTTGCAGCCTGGCAGAGAAGCTGTAGGGCTGGCTGCTCCCCAAAAGCCCCACAGCTGGAGGGCAGTATCCTGGCTTGTCTGAGCGTGGTTTGTAACCTTACCATGACACAGCTGACAGCAATACCCCTGCCTGCATGAGGGTGTTCCCTCCTGGGTGCCGGGACACACTTGGTCCCTAGAGAGGGCTGCCATTTCATGTGCTAAAAGGGGCAGTTGAAGCAGATGATGTGACTGGAGAAAGCCTTGGTGGCCACTTAGCATGTTACCAAGCAAGCTGCAGGTTGTGGAGGGCTGCTCCCATTGTGCAGGGAACAAAGCTGAGCTATTCACAGGCCTGCGACAGGCACTGGGGATGGAAGAAATGCCATCGAGATTTAGAGTAATTTCTGTGCAGCCCTTGGAGTCCTTGCCAAGAACAGACAGATACCATATGAAGATGAGAGGTGGTGGGGCTTCCTCCCTGTGTGGTTTGCAGCCCTGATTCCTCCTCTCTGTGGCCCCAGGCAGATCTGTGGAGTTTCCTAGAAATAAAAGAAGCCTCTTTTCTCTCTTTCTCCCATCTGTGCATGGAAGTGAGGTCCCCAGCCTCAGAGAAGGCCTTCACAGGGCAGCTGCCTTCCCGACTAGCTGCTGTAGAGGCCAGGCTGGCCTGCTGGCTGTGCCTCTCCTGCACGTTGCTCTCAGCACCCTCTTTCAGAGCCCCGTGTGCATTTTGAGCTCAGCTTTTCCCATCAGTGAGCAAACAGGAGCCAGTAATGCAGCCTTCCGTCAGGTTCACCCATTAACCTCCACAGCCACAGAGGTGAGACGTGCCCTTTGCCCACGCTGACAGCCAGCCCTTGCTCAGGGCAGAGCTGGAAGGGGCTGGTGTTGGTTTGCATATAGCTGGAGGGAGCAGCTCAAAAAACCACAGCAAAATAGGCCATCTGCCACTGCTGCGCGGATCTGCTGGGCTCCGCTGCACTCAGTGTTTCACCTCGCCTTGATGTGCTTCTGCCTCCAGGGTATAAAAGACCCTCCGCATCACAGATAAATACAGATTCTCACCAGGGTCTGGCATGTCCTCTGCCTCTGCACGCCCCTCCCAGCCCCCAGCAGTCGGCAAGTCTAGAGCATGAAGCCTGGATCAAGAGAGGGGCAGGTCAGGGGCCTGTTGCTGTACTAGGCAGGGTGATGGAAGGAGAGGGGGCTGCTGCTCTTTTGATTGTCCTGTGCTGTGGTTGCGTGGGGCTGTTTGAGAAGCGTTTTCTCCAAGCAGCTGCTGGTGTTTCTGAAGCAGCTCCTTGCTCCGCATGAGTAATGGGGCTGGCTGCACGCACGCTGTGCAGCTGCAGCTCAAAAGAGCAATGTGGACGGCTGTGGGAGCTCCTGTGGCATCTGTCCCTGGAGTGACTCTGCTCAGTCTGCCGGCTACCCCTCATGTGCTGGCATTCAGCTCTCATACAAACAGCAGCGCTTGGCTTTCATAGCTGTCCCCATCCAGGGGTTAGGCACCACGTGAATGAAGCACCTCCTGCCCTGCCTACCTCTGGCACCAACAGAGAGTGACCTTGGCACCGGATCTGTTTGACCACCGCGTCCCTGATGGGGATGCAGTGTCTGCTCCATGTCTGCATAAAGCTTGGGTGGATTTTCTTGGTGTCTAAGGCTCTATTCTGCATAAAAATAAGTGCTTTAAGCTCTGAGTGAAGACTGTCACAGTAAGGCTGTTCAGCAGGTGGAAAATGGTCTGAGGCTGATCACTTCATTCCTGGCACTAAGCATGAGTGTTGCTTCTCTGCAGAAACATAGCAGGTACGCAGGGCCTGACAGGTCAAGTGCTAGAGATGGTCTGGCTCACTCCAAGGGCAGCCTGTGATGTTTCCACACATCCACTGGTCCTGGGCAGTTGGTGGAAGGTGCCAGGCAGGCCTGTCCTGGATGTTTTCCCTGCCTTGTGCATCTGATTTTAAGAACTAACTCTGTGTTTTCACTGATGAGCAGTAAAGTTCCCTGGCCAGGCCTATGGCAGCTGGTCACATCTTATTCACTCTATAGTTAAATCTTGTCATTATACCTGCTTTATAGAGAAAGTAGTGGTTTATGAGCCTGACTAATTCAGATGTTTGCCTTTCCTCTCATTTTTATCGATGACACAGGTCTTAGTGCACGGCGCTTCATTAGCCCCTTTCCCACGATGGTGGTAAGGCACTCTTGCCTTCCGTCTGTCACATTGGGCCACCTTTTGCCCCGCTCCTCTTGTTCGACTGATACGGCAGAGCTGTTTTAGCAAGGCCAGCATATGCACCACTGCTAGAGTTAAGCCCCATGAAACTGCTTCCAGCATTCCTGGAGCATTAGAAATGAACTGCTGAGCTTGGTATTCGACTAACCAGCACAAGCACGTAGTCCACTAGCAAGCAGAGCCAGGCAGGTAGGCAGGGCACAGCACACCACGCGGGTGCCAGCAGGCGCGGAAAATGCACAAGCTGCAACTGGGCTTGCACAGTCTCAGATTCCTTCCTACTTGCTGCAAGGATGGGTCAGAGCACTCGGGGTGATCCGCAGAACCCAGCTCTGATCAAGCTCCAGGCCTCTGTGTGCCGTCAGCTCTGGGGAAATGGTATGGGGAGCAGCGATCCCATTCCCTGCAGCTTACTGATGCGCCCTCAACTTCGTCCTGTGTGGTAGTGGTGAGAATGGCTGGGCAAAGGAGGAGGGTGAGTTCCAGGTTTTATACCGAGCAGGGCCACACTGAGGTGTGAATTCCTGCAGTCTTGGCAACAGCTTCCCCTGGGCCCCCCTGCCCAGGGAAGACAAACGTGCCCAGCAGCGTGGGTGCCCAGTGTCACAGGGACCTGGCGGGGAGGTGGAGCTGTGGCAGAGCAGCCAGCACAGCTGAAGCCCTCTGCATAAGGAGCTGTTTGTTTTGCTGAATTGTTAAGCCCCATTGACAATAGCAGCCCCCCCTCCTCTCACACTCGAGGAACTGTGGTGGCCACACACTGATCCTTTCTCTTGTCTTGCACTTTAGGCACCGAATTAGGGTTATTCTTCCCCAAATCCCTCTGACTGGCTGTTGCCTTTCGTTCTCGCTCTCTGCAGGCGTATGAGTGGGCCTTGGAAGGGATGCGACACCTTGCCTGCATCAGCATGGAGGACTGCAGCTCCGCTGAACACTGTGCAGGTGTGATCAAGTGCCTGGAGAGTTACAAGGGGCAGCACCCGGACATCAGCGATGCCCGGTTCCAGGAGATGAAGGAGCTGGCCTGTGAGCTGAAGAGTGACAAGGGACTCAAGCAGTGGAAATTTGCATGGTCCAAATGCCAGGAGACCAAGCTGGTTTTTGAAAAGAAACTCGAAGCAGCCTTGAGAACAAGGAGGTCTCTGCTGTCAGACCGCAAACCAGCTACGGGGGAGCAGTCCCGGGCTGGCAGCGAGGCTGGCAGTCTGTCTCACCGGAGGCACTCTGAGGGGGCCACCTCCGGGTCCCACTGGGACAGGACTTACAGCGGGTCCCACTGCTGCAACAGGCCCAACTGCTCTCCAGGGTGGACTAAGGAGAAAGCTCCCTCACCCTCCCTGAGCTGCCCAGGTGATGTCAGTGCTGGGGAAGAATTTGCCTGTCAAGCTGCTCTCAGCCCTGGTCCACACTCGAGCAGAGTTTCTTTTGCCAGCGGGGCCTCCAAGTCTCCAAAGTTGCCTGAAGAAAAGTCAAACCTGGAGAGCATATTAGAAACCCTAGAGGTGAAGCCATCCTGCACCTCCACTCCAGCCTCTGGGAAGCCGCCTCCCAGGAGGATGCTCCGGAAGGCTCAAAGCTTTGACCTCCCCTGCGGTGAGAGCCTGTGGTCAGGCTGCCAGAGGACGCTGAGCGAGCCGGCCAGATACGGCAACACCGGCGTCTTTATTAAGGGGCTGGAGGTGAGCAGCACTGAGCTGGTGGACAGGACTTTCGTGCTGCGGCAGCAAGCTGCTCACAGCTGGGCTGCGGACTGTCTGCTGGAGGGACAGAGGGGCTGCCTCTCCGTGTCAGAAGCCAAGAGCTGGGGCAGGTAAGTGGCTGTGACACTCAGTGCTCCGGTCCTCAGGGTGGTGAAAAGGCAGCCAGCAAAGATGTGAAGAGCTCTGCAGTGACAGTTACTTTGGCAATGGGTACAGGACAGATAGATGGAGATGTAGCTCCAGCTTCCCCGCACACGTGCGTGTGGTGCTGAGCAGGCCCACAGGGATGTCCCCACACAGTCTGGCACCTGCTTCTGGGGGGCGGCAGGGAAATGGGCTCCGTTGCTCTTCCCCCACAGCATGGTTCCTCTGTAAGAGGGGAAGGAGCAGTTCCCAGGCAGGAGAGGGAGTCTCTGAACATTGCTGGCATTGGAGGATGAGGGTTTGCAGAAACATAGTATTCAGGGACCTAGCAAACCAGTGGTACAGGTGCAGTGGGAGAGCAGGAGTATAGTGCATCATCCCGCACACTTTTGGGGGGGTACCGTACCCAGACTGGTAGGGAGGCACTTTCAGTACCCTGTGACAGCAGCTTCACAGGTAAGAGGGTGTTTGCCCTTTGGAGCTGAGACCTCTGGGTGACCAACAGCTGGCTTTTGTTCTCTTCTTTTCCTTCTCTGTCCTTGAGGATCTCAACTTAACTTTGTTGTCATACTGCAACGTGCCTAGGCTATGGAGAGCCCAGGGATGTGAGCTGCTCTTGAAAAGGGGGCACCAGGCAGGTCTTTTAGCTGCTCTCACTGGAAAAGATTGCGGGGGTGGGGGGGGCGGAATATATTGGTGGCAGAGATGAGAAATGAGTGCTGGATGCAGGGGGACCACAGAGCTCCTCCACCGCTTCTGCTGCGGATGGGTTGACTGGGGACAGTGAAATCTTCTGGAAGGGGCCTCTGATATCCTAGCACATGTCAGGAAAGCTCATGGCAGGGGACAAACACCAGCAGATAGGAGGCTAACTGCTTTGCTTCTCAAGGGAGTGATGCAGCAGCCCTCCTGTCCATGGGTGCTGAGGCAGTCCTGCTGTTCGGTGGAGGAGTTGGCTTAGGGGAAAGCTGAGAGTCAGGGAAGGCAGGCACACGTTGGAGTAGTTATGTTTGGTGCTGCACTGCCTCGCAGTGGAAACCTCGAGTACCTAAGAGTGATCCTTCCAGAGGCGTGCGGAGCAACCCATGCTAGGAACTGCTGTTTGCTAATGAAGTGATACGAGGTTTGTTTCTCACTCTCATTTTTACTGGGACAAGCCCAACAGCACCTGGGTCCGGAGCTCATGTTCTCCCAGGGTTAACATTGCCTCCCAGAGCATCCAGTCATCAGGCTGACTCCTCCTCATGGAAGTTATCGTGACTACTGCTGTCTCTGTTGTTTCAGGAGTGCAGCCATTTGCGGAGCAGCCTGTTGTCTCCAGAGCAGGGGCTGGGTGGGCTCAGGGGTGTGTGTCCTGCTGAGGTTGGGTCGGGACCACAGCCAACCTGGGGCTTGCCCTTCCTGAACAGAAAAGCTGACAGAGTTCCTTGGATCAGCCACGAACTTTGTCAGTGCTCAGGGTCAGAGCTATCACAGGCAGTTCTGAATCTGAGCTTGGATGGTGCTAAGGGATCACCTCATCTCCGTGTTGGGTCTTAGGGAGAGCTTCTCTAGGGATAGTCCAGTGCTTTGCAGGCACTCGTAGACTGCTGCAGTCTGGGTCCCTTCAAGGCTGAGTGTTTCCTATTGCAGCAAGCTGCGGCACATCATTGATGAGATGGTAACCACGGAGCGGGAATACGTGAGGTCGCTTTGCTACATCATCGATAGCTACTTCCCTGAGATGGAGCGCCTTGACCTCCCCCAGGACCTGCGTGGGAAGCGCAGCGTCATTTTTGGGAACCTGGAGAAACTCTATGACTTCCACAGCCAATACTTCCTGCGAGAGCTCGAGAGCTGCTGCAACCACCCGCTGCGGGTTAGCCACTGCTTCCTCCGACACGTAAGGCATCAGCACCTTCCCCCTGGGACTGGGCTCCTCCGGACACGTGCTTGGCTCCTATGCCCAGCAGTGCCTATACATTTGGCTGCTCACCTGCGTGTTAGTGGGCTGTGGCTCTTTGGGAGCGGGAGGACTACCCTGTGCTGGGTTGGCTTGTCCCCTGCCAGCTCAAATTCTAGGTTGGACTGGGATGGCTCTGCGAGGCCGAGCCCAGGCAGCAGCAGATGCTCTTTGCCTTTCCTGTTGTTCTTTGCTACCAAGAGACACTGCAGGGAAGCAAGCAAAATGTCTGCTCCTTAAAACCCACCTGCTTCTGCAGGGGCATCCCTTACCCTGTCTTCTGTCTGTGGTGTCAGTGCAGAAGGACTTTAATGAGTGGAGGGGTACAGACCTGCTGCTCTTGTTGAAAAGGGCTGCTAGGGAGAAACATGGGGCATTGGTCTTAAGCTCAGCTGCCCCATGCATGTTTGCTGCTACCAGGTGAATGGTGTTCGTTGGGGTATGTTAAGGGGCAAGGGGTAACAGGACAAAGTCATTCCTGATGCCATAGGAGGCTCTGGTGTAGCCTGGGAGAGGCAGAAGTACTAGAGTCACCAACCCAGGGCATGGCTGTCACTGTGTCCTGGGTGTGCGTTGGTCTCACGCGGGGATCTCTTTTGCAGAAAGACCAGTTTGGGATGTATGCATTGTATAGCAAGAACAAGCCAAAGTCGGACTCGCTGTTGGCCAGCCACGGGAATACCTTCTTCAAGGTAAATTCCACTGCCTACATCACGATTGCTCTTGGTGTTTGGGTCACCGATCTGTTTAAACAAGCCCAACTTTCCTGCTTGAGGTGTGCTCAGCACTACCTCTGCTTTCCTGGCACAGCTCTCCGCACAAGTGTATGTGGGGGGACAGGGGCAGAGATGCTGTGAGTGCTTTGGAAAGGAGCCCAGCATACAGCAGTGTTGGTCCTATGGCCTTGCATTTCCCTGCAGAGCAAACAGAGTATCCCAGTCAGGAAAGATGTGGGTGTCAGTGCCTGCCTGGGGGCACAGGGCTCTCCACAGGAAGCTGCTGCCTTCACTCTCTGCTGCGTTTCTCAGTTCAAGCAGGTGCAGCTGGGGGATAAGATGGACCTGGCCTCCTACCTGCTGAAACCCATCCAGCGGATGAGCAAATACGCCCTGCTCCTGAAGGACCTGATCAAGGAGTGCAGCGAGGCACAAGAGCAGGAGCTGGGCTACCTCCGTGCAGCTGAGGAGATGGTGAAGTTTCAGCTCCGTCATGGAAATGACCTGCTGGCCATGGACGCCATCCGCGACTGTGATGTACGTTCCAGTGTCCTCCCCTCCGCAGGGGAGCAGAGCCACACTCCTTCCCCTTCTCTAGACTTGGGGAAGGGTACAGGGCAAGGGACCAGCAGGGCTTGGAGGTCTCCTTGATCTGCTAGGATAGACAGCCTGGATGCTGTTACTTGAGCTGGGTGAGCTGCTTGTCATAAACGTGCTCCCAGGTGCTTACTGGTGACATCAGGCAGCCTGGCAGCCCTTGCAGATGGCATCCTGCAGGCTGCCTTGAGCCCTTCCATCTCTTTTGAGCTGGTGATAAGAGGGTCAGGCAGTTCGCAAGAAGGAATTCAAACTGATGCTGATGCCAGGGGGTAGGCCAAAATCAGCTAGGTGGGACTTGAAGGAGAGGCATGCAAAGTGCAGCACAGGAGGAGGAGAAACCACAGGGCTCAGGGTGGAGGAAGATGGATCTGGGACAGAAAGAACTGAGGGACTGGCCTTCTGACCCAGATCTGCTCCTGGCAGTTTGACGGGACTCCTTTCCTCTTCAGCTCTCTTCTTCCCCCTAAGATAATGCTCTGGTAGCTGCCTCCAGTTGCCAACCCAGAGGTTTGTCACAGATCTGCACAGGGTAGCAGCAGAGGGTCATCTGTGTGCCATGCCCAGGAGAGAGGTGCAGCTCTCCCCTGAGCTCTGGGCCAGTTGTTTCAGCCTGGTGTGGTCTCTAGCAGTGTCATGCAGCCCTACCTCTTTAAGAGCCCTCCTAACATGACAGGTAGCTGCCACTTCTTCACCTCCTGGGTCACAGCCATGTGGGAGCAGGCTCTCCATGTCCAGGCCTGGGGTTGCCTGGAGCTGATCCTGCTGGGGTCTTACCAGGACGTTCCCTGTGTCCAGGTGAACCTGAAGGAGCAGGGGCAGCTGGTGCGGCAGGACGAGTTCACCATCTGGCTGGGCCGTAGGAAATGCCAGCGACACGTCTTCCTCTTTGAGGACCTGATCCTGTTCAGCAAGCCTAAGAGGATCGAGGGTGGCTTTGATGTGTACATCTACAAACGCTCCTTCAAGGTAAGGGCAGCCCTGCAGCTCCCTCTTGTGCAGGAGGTGTCCATGGCTGGTTTCCCCGTGGACACATGGCTCCGAAACGGGGAGCAGGAACACCTGCAGCAGAAGAGCTGCTCCCACCACTGCTAAGCCTTCTCCAAGCCATGCAGTGAAACCAGAAGGGAATACTTCACGCATTAATGCCTGGGCCCCCTCTGTGCTGTGAGATGTGGGGCCAAGGTCTTCTGAGCGATGCAGAGTGTGAGGGAAAGGCAGTGTGTGTGTGGCAGGGAGGTGGTGCTGACTCTGGATGAAGCGCTGGGAATCGCCTGGGCTGTCTCTGCTCAGCTGTGTCCATATCGTACCTGCTCCTGCCCGGACCCTCAGGCTCCTTCCCCGTTGGGTCTGCTGAGCTGGGGGTAGCTCTGGCACAGGGTGCAGGCAGAGTTTATCCTTTCTGCTCCTAGCAGAGCCCCCATTGATGCTTTGCTCTTCCTTTTTCTGGCAGACTGCAGACATCGGTCTGACGGAGAACTCTGGAGACAGTGGCCTGCGCTTTGAGATCTGGTTCCGAAGGCGAAAGTCCAATGACACCTACATCCTCCAGGCCAGCTCAGCTGAGACTAAGCAGGCCTGGACCAGTGACATTGCCAAGATCCTGTGGCAGCAGGCAGCCCGCAATAAAGGTGTGATTCCTTCCCGGGGCGTCTGTGCCGCAAAAGGTGCGGGAGCCCTGTTCAGCTCGTGCTGTCCTGAGTAGGTTTGGAGCCTGTTACCAGGCAGCTCTGTGCAGCGAGCAGCTGTGTGCCAGCATGCAGCCTCAGGAGCATGTGCTGGGCTTGGCTAGGCATGTCCCTTCCCTGCCCCTCATCCCCAGGGAACTTGACTGGTGCAAGCTCTGTGTGACTGTGTAGACACCCACCTAGACTCCATGAGAGAAACGGGAGATACTAGCACAGGGTTCCCTGCCCTGTGAGTGTGGGCTGTGCTCCTGAAAGGCTCACTGCTCTCCCCATGATCTAAGCCACTGCTGCAGTGGCAGCTGTCTGGCTGAGCCCCTCCTCTCCGCCCCAGGCTTCCCGCTTGGCAGGACTCTCGTAGGTGGCATGGCACTGAGCTACTTGGCCAGAGCAGGGCGTGATTGCTTGTCTGCGGAGACTCCTCAGGACTGAGGAGCAAGGGGAGAACAGGTCTAATCTCAGGAGCAGCTTGGCCCAGGAGTGCTCTGGCCTGGGGTTGCATAGCGCTCGTGGGGCGGGTTGGAGCAACCTCACGATGTGGCTGTGGGTCTCTTCCCCTCCAGAAATCCGCATGCAGGAGATGGTCTCCATGGGTGTGGGCAACAAACCGTTCCTGGATATCAAACCCAGCGAGGCAGCTATCAATGACCGTGCTATCGATTACATCATGAAAGGCAGAGGTGAGTGCCAGCCGTGCCTGCCCCCTTGCTCCGTGTGAGCTAGGCAGGACTGGTGCTCAGGGCTTTTTTGGTATGTTTTCTGGCAGGCGCCAGGACCAGAGCATCAATCGCGGTGTCTCTGTTTGACCATTCCAACCCATACAAGAGGACGCAGGCACAGCTCTCCGCTGGCAGCACCCCTGCTGCATACAGCCCTTCCTCCTCCTCCCTCCTGGGGCCCCTCAACCTCCACATGTACCTGGACCAGGCTCTGCTGCCGGGCGTCCTGGCCCCCACCCGCCCCTTTGACATTGGCACCTGCATCGAGGAAGATGAGCTGGAGCACGAGACGAGCAGCCAGCCGTCACTGAGTACGTACAAGCCCCCTGCTCCACAAGGCGCCCTGGGATGTGTGGGCTTGTCCCCACACCTTGCTCTGTGCTGTGGGGTCAGACCGGGCTCACTGGGGTCATGGCAGTCCCTGCCCCATAGCCAAACTGGGGCAAGGAGGGCCCCTGCCCTTCCACGCCAGCTCTGTCTCAGCTTTCGTGGGGGGAGTTAGCTCAGACGCCGGGATTAGTGAAGTGCTCGCCGATCTGCAGCCATCCCAGTGGCAGGCTTGATGCTGCATACTGGGGCTACTGTGGCCTTGGAGACCAGTGCTCGTGTCTCTGCCTGCCTGCCCCTCTGGTACGAAGCACTCTGTCCCTTGCTCTCGCCAGCCTGGTCCAGTAACCCCTTGGCTTCCCCTGTGTGAACTTCCCTGGCCAGTCTATACCAATCTCCAGCATTATTTGCTACGCTTCCTTTAGTTATTTTGTTGCCTATGGCTTTAAAGAGGCCCAGACAGGAGTGTGGCTTATCTGTGGGCTTGTGTGACCAGTGCCTCTGCAAACAGATACCTTATCAAACGTATGTGGCACAGGTCATGTAGGCCAAATTCATGGTCATTGCAGTGACCTTCCTCTCTTCCCCCAGCAACAGAGAGCTCAGAGTCATCGCACTGCATGTCAGGCAGTGGC
>NW_008794457.1:1432684-1437247 GCF_000699145.1 Aptenodytes forsteri | reverse complement strand
CCTTGGTGACCAGCGCTCGTGCCTCTGCCTGCCTGCCCCTCTGGTACGAAGCACTCTGTCCCTTGCTCTCGCCAGCCTGGTCCAGTAACCCCTTGGCTTCCCCTGTGTGAACTTCCCTGGCCAGTCTATACCAATCTCCAGCATTATTTGCTACGCTTCCTTTAGTTATTTTGTTGCCTATGGCTTTAAAGAGGCCCAGACAGGAGTGTGGCTTATCTGTGGGCTTGTGTGACCAGTGCCTCTGCAAACAGATACCTTATCAAACGTATGTGGCACAGGTCATGTAGGCCAAATTCATGGTCATTGCAGTGACCTTCCGCAACAGAGAGCTCAGAGTCAGCGCACTGCGGGCCAAGCAGCGGCTCCAGCGGCTCGGACAGTGGCTGTGTCTCCAGCATCCCACAAGAAAGCTTCTGTGAAGACATGGGCTCACCCCCCTACATGCCCCTAGGTTCACAACACGGCTCTGCGATGGAGGAGAAGCCCAGGTTCACAAACAGCCAGTACATTTCTGCAGTAAGTGCAAGCAGCCAAAATACTCTCGTCACTTTGCCTGTTCCTGCAGCTGCCTCTCGGGGGGGGACTGAAGACGCTGCTTTTGGGCTAGGAGTCACTGTGGGGAAGTGACCTTTCCTCTTGCAGAGACTCGCCGCCCCTGGGGCAGGCGAAAGCCCCTCTGTTGTGAGAGCCTCCCCTGCGGCGGCCAAGATCCCCGAGGAGATGCACCGGAAAGGACCTGCAGTGCTGGAGGCCACACCAGGAGGGGATGCTGCACACACAGGAGCTTTAATGCTGTCACGGGCTGGGGTACATACGTAACCTCCTGGGATGGATGGAGCTCTGCTGCAAAAGCTGCTAAGCTCCTTTCCTGGGAGGTTTGGGCCTTTTTTGGGGAGTGATGAGATGGAGGAGCGGGAGCCTGTCGCTCTGAGATGTCACTGTGTCTCCTCCTATGTTCCGGAGAGTTCTCAGCTGCTTCCCTTCCCACTAGATCGTGTCCTGATGCTGTTGTCCTCTAACCCTGTACTAATGCTGGCTTCTCTCCTCTGCAGAAAGCAGGCCAGGTCACCATAAGTCCCTCGACAATAGTGTGAGCCCCTCTGCACACGTATACCGCCTAAGGAAGTGGAGTTGTTGTAAGTAGCCCCTGAAGGGGATTTTCCAGCAGCTCTGAGTGCTGGTCAGGCTTGTCAGGAGAACCTCACCCCCCGCTTCTCGATGAGAAGTTTTCCGCACGCATTCCTGACCGCTCTCTGAGGCTCTGATTCACCTGGTTGGAGAAGACCAGCTCCCACAGAGATGGCTCCCATAGAGCCGTTGCCTTAAACAGCTGCTCTGATGCCTCCCGGGTTTGAAGGAGCAGAAGCAAAACAAGCGAAATCACTTTCAGGTAGTAGAGGCTTGAGCACCACCTAGTCATCAGTGTTCAGATGAGCTGCTTTCCTCTGAATGCTGCCCAGCTGTCTAACCACTAATCTGTTTCTTGTGCCTGTTTGCCGAAATCCCGCTCTTCGTTAGTCCCTCTGAACTGCCTTGGGGAATCCACGGTATTCTCCCCAAGCTGGATTGATCCCACAGTTTCCTTTGAACCTCCAAAGGAAACTGCGCATCACCAGGCAGAGGAACCTGCTAGGTTGTGGTCAGGTTGTCCTGAGGGAGCCGCCAGATGTTGCTCCTGTACTTACTGATTTCTGGAGGATACCTTGTCTGCGAGGAAATCGCTGTTGACCTGAGGAGGGATGAGCCCTGGCAAGACACGCAGCCACGCAGGGCTTCCTACGTGGGGGTGGCAGCTCTTGGAAGGTCGTGTCAGGCCCCGCTCAAACGAGCCCGCTTCTGGCTCAGCTTTTTCCTCTCTGTCCTTAGGACTGAGCCTCCCTTTTCACCGGGAGCAGAGGGGTATGAACACGAGAGAGGCAGGGTTAGGGCTTCAGTGGTCAGGGCACAGGGTGGTAGGTGGCTCGTAGGTTTGGCACCGTGGGGGTGTTACAAGCAGGCGGGCCCACGGTTTGTGATCTGCCAAGGTACAGGAGTTCATAACCAGCTAAACGGAACCAGCCAAGGTTAAAATCTAAGATCCAGAGCCCTTTCTTGCAGGGGGGAGGTCGCAGACAAGACCTTTGAAGTGGCCACAGAAGCAGCAGGGTTTGCCTTTGGGCGAGTCCTGAGGCGCAGAGGCAGCCCTCCGCGTGGGGGGAAGAGCCGCCCTTCTCCTGCGAGGCTCCCCCGGTAAAACGTTCTTTCCCCACCAAAATGCAGCTCTGACAAATGGTGGTTTTCAAGCGATTTGCAAAATCACTGCTGGCCGGGGCAGAGGGACCCGTGGGATCCTGCCGCGTCACCCCAGCGCGGCCAGTCTAACCCATTGCACGGTGCTGTGTTCCAGGTTTGATTGCCATTTCAAACTCACTGAAGACCCCAGGCCTCTGACCAGCAGAAGGAGACAGTCTTCACCTACGAAGATTTTTTGGGTTGTTTTGTTTTGTTTTTTTTTTTTTTTTTACGCATAATCAGGCTCTTTCAAACAGTCCAAAACCTGACCTCTGGCTGGGGGGAAGTGCCAAGGGGGTTTCTGTCGGCTACGCGTAACGGCTTTGGTGTTGGATGGGACCTTGGGCATTCAAAACTTGTTAGCCCTATATTTATGAGTAATAAGTAACATAGCAGTTTGAAAAACAAAATATTATTTTTAAAGCTATGAGCTGTACAGATTTTTGTTACAAGTGACTCTGTTACTGTTTGTTCTGTAAGCTGCACATTTTATAAAGTTTTTTGGAAGGGCACGAAGAGAAACTGAGGTATTTAAGAAAAGTAGTGTAACTTTCTGTTTCGGAGTTATATTGACCTGGAGCTCAAGATTTAACGTCCTTCCCTATGTTCTAAATATGTCTATCATAACAATAATTTATTTTCTCGGCTTAACACTTCTGTTTTAATAAAAGCAATTTCATTGTTACAGTGAATTGTTCCTTCAGATGATTCTTCCAGTGCCGCAGTGCTGAGCTTATCTCTGTCTTAACCGTCTGTCAGCTCTTCCGCTCTCCCTGTGCAATTTCTGCACTAACCAGCCGCCAGCTGAACCCTGTAAAACCTGAGCCGCTCCCCCAGGAGCGGGGGAGGATCCCAGCCGGCGGGAAGGCCGGGGCAGCAGGGCAGGGAGTTCAGAGCAGCCAGCAGAGACGTCACGAGGAGTGACGACGAGGGAGCCGTCTGGCGGCGGTCGGAAGGCCCGAATCGCCAAAGTTCCTGGCTCCGATTGAAGCCCTTTGCCCCGCGCGGCTGCTGTCCCGGCGGCAAGGCTCGCTCTCTCCGCTGGGTCAGGTTCCAGTCGCACGGGGTGCGAGTGGCGAGCTCCAGCGTGCCTTATCCCGGCGGCCAGGCTGTGCCCCGGGTTTTGGGATGACGGGGACTGGCCGCTTGCTTCGCCTCCGACTCAGCCCCTCTCCAGGTACTTCAGTCCCACCGTCGTGGCTTGATTGAGGAGCTTTGGATGGTGGTGGCATCTGAGACCGACAGGTTCCGAGTAGAATGGGTTGATTGTAATGCTGAACCTTAAACGCGTGTTGTCTGAAGTAGCGGAACGTAACTGGAGCACAAACGTGCCCCGTGTTCCGAGGTTGCCTATTTGTGCGTAACGCCAGAGCTCGCTGCGTGGCTGTGACGCCCTCTCCCTGGTCTTGGAGGAAATGAAAATCGGCGGGTTTTGAGACGGTAGTTACTTGCTGCCAAGCTCCTGGTTACTCCTGGTTTCTGAAGCGCTGTAAATCGGCTCCCCCAGATGGGAGAGCAGCGGTGTCGCATTTAGCCTGAGGAAGAAGATGGAGCAGTAATTTATTTAACTGCAGTTTTCTCCCCGTAGCTGCTGGGGCGGGGGAGCTGCCTGGCCCTTGACAGGGCAGCGCCGCGGTCCCCGATGTTAAACCTCGGCCGCCTGAGTTACCCTCTGCACACAGACGATGTTCCTTCAAGTTTGGAAATTCCTGTACTGTACACAGAACACTTGTTTATTTTTAATACGCTGGATTTTTTTTAAACCTTGTGTTCCTTTTGCTGTCTAAAAAAAGAACAGTTTGACAGCTTTGTACAAAATTGTGTGGGAAACAGTTGCACAGGGAAGAGTTTAGAAGTTACTACTTGCAAATAATTGCGAAGTTAATGCAAGATTTTGGGGCTGTCGAGACAGCAGTAGCTCATGTCGCAAGAGGGAGAGAATTTACTCATGCAACAAAAGGAACATGAAACTTCCTGAATTTCTCAGTTTCAAAGGTTTCTGCATTGCTGGAAAAACCTTTAGTAATGTTTACCTGACACTTTTTTCAGGATTTAATTGATTTGTCTAATAAAGGTTATTTTCTTTATACGAATCTTGTTTGCAGTGTGTCTCGATTTCGGCACAGGCAGAAGGGGAAACACGTCTGCGTCGAGAAGAGCGGTTTTTCCCTGGGGCCTCTAAACGCTGGCGGGAGATGGAAACGATGGCTTTCGGTCGGGTGGTTAGACAGGGCCAGAGTGAGGGTGACTCGCTCGAGTTCGGGTGATGAGAAGTGTCAGCTCTGCCCCCCC
>NW_008794457.1:1430376-1431180 GCF_000699145.1 Aptenodytes forsteri | reverse complement strand
CCCCCCCCCCGTCCGAGCTGCAGAGGTTTTAAAACAGGAATAGCGGAGTGCCACATCTGCACAAGGTGCTTAAAATAAAACATGAAGTAATTGCTCCAGACTTCTGATTGTTATTCTACTTCTATGGGGCAAATAATATTAACAAATACGTTAGCAGAAGGAGGGGATTCTTTGGTTTATTTTGGATAAATGAGGCCCCGGGGAGGGGACAAGCTGGCCCAGCGTTTTCTAATTCGGGGTGCCAGGGAGCCATCCGAGCGCGACAGCTGATCTGCAGCCCCAGGCAGGAGCGAGATGAACGGTCGCGGGTGGAAAAGCGGCACGACCGTCCAGGCAGCCGGGGAGGGACAGCAGCCCTACGGGTGCCAGAGCTGCAGTCTTGTCTTGCGAAAGCGTTGTCCTCCGTTAAATAAACCCCACTTGTCACTAACAAAGGTGTAAGACACCTCCTCCTTCCTCACCTAAAGCGGAAGGCTGCTACGGCGATTCCTGACTAGAGGAAGTCACTGTTCAAGGTTAAAGGCGGCTGAGCAAAAAGGCTTTTTCTTAATCGGCGGACGGGGTGTGTACCCTCCCCACCTGCCACGAGAAAATAAAAACATTTCAAAAAGCAGCTGGGTCAAATTTTTATTAACCTTCTGTGAACTTACATTTCCAAGGCAAAGCATGAGACCGATCTGGCAAACCCTCTCCGGATCAGTAAGTCGAGGCAGCGGCTGTACTTCCGTGCCAACGGCAGGGTAAACTGAAAGGGCACAAAACCGAGGCCGCCGCTGAGTCGCCCGCCGGCCGCAGGGCGGGGGC
>NW_008794457.1:1415910-1430233 GCF_000699145.1 Aptenodytes forsteri | reverse complement strand
ACCCCTCCGGGAACGGTGAGCCAGCTTGAGCAGAAAGCCGACAGCGTTTGGAAGGGGGAAAAGGCTCAGCCGTACAGCGTCACCCGGTGGCGAACGCTACTTACTTCCACCCACCGAAGTAGCTCTTCACGAACGTTCCCGTCCCCTTTAAAATACTCCGTGTTCAGTAAATCGGCAACAAACTCCCTGGGCGTCAGCTGCTGCGTCTGAAATGCGGAAGGCGACAGGGTCGCATCAACGGGCGGGTGCGCTCGCAAGTGCCCGGCTCCTGCCCGTCAGCAGCGCTCCCCGCGTTAGTGAGGTTACCCGTTGGGTGGAGACGTTCCCGCTCCGGCCTTGGCCAGGGTTAATTATTAGTAAGATTAAAAAGGATTGGCGCGAGGTAGCAGGGCTGCAATCAGTCGCGCACACACCAGGAGAGGAAAACGCAAGGGCAAGCTCTCCCCAGTCCCTCTCCTCACACCTTCCCCCCCCTCTCCCAGGGGAGAAGAAGAATGCTCCTGGTCGGAGCTCTCAGGGCAGGACTGCTGGGGAGGGGGCGTGGGGTGCGGGTGAGATCAGTTACTTCCAATGCAAGTTAAAATTCCCGGCCCCCCCGAGGGCGGGCCTTTATTTCTGCCGCAACCCCACAGCAGAGCCCGCCGCGGCGCACAGGCGGCGGGGGGGGGGGGGCTGCTGTTTTGCCGGGGGGGGGGGCAGGACACGCTGCTATTTATTTCTTAATTGCCGCAGGAGCGACTGGAGGCCGAACCTCTTCACCCTCCAAGGATGCCTTTTAGTTGCTAGACTGCCCGAGGCTGGCTCTCCAGTCCTCTGCTTTGGGGAAGGCGCTAGACTTCCCGAGGCTGGCTCTCCAGTCCTCTGCTTTGGAAGGGGGGGTTTAAAAAAGGGACCTGGAAAGGCTCCTCCACCCCGCCACTGCTTGCGCCCGAGGCTCCCCCACCCCGCCACTGCCTTGCGCCCGGCACCTCGCGCTGAGCAGCCCCACGCTCCCCTCCTGGCCTTCGGGACTCCGACTGAAGCCGTCCGTCCCCCCGCTCGGCGCGGTGACAGCTGCGGCTCCCCCAGCAGCCAGGCAGTGGGTGCCGAAGGGGAAGAGCCAAAGTTTCGGACTCCTGCCACCCCACCGAGGGCCTGGGGAAGCTGAGCAAGCACGGCTCGTCCGGGCTGTTAGAAACTTGTACCCACCCAAAGCCTGTTCACGAGGGTCCCGACTCTGGCTGTGATTTCTTTGGGATCCTTCTGCCTTACTGAGTCCAGGATGACATCGGTCAGGAAAAAGTGGCACTTCCTGGCGTAAAATATCTCCTCATGCGAGAGAGCAAAGCTAGCAAAAACTATATCTACAAGGAAGAGTTGAAAGAACGCAAATGCATTAGGAATAAAAAAAAGCCTGTGGTTTCAGCATTCACCATTTCAGTTATCCAGCCTTTGGCTTCTTTAACGCCTTTCCTGTCCAAGGTTTTACTGCAACGCGGTCCTAACAGCCGGTGTTCAACCCTGAGCTCTGTGTAAGAGTTTGCCTGAATAAAAACTGAATATAGATTTCAGGCCATTGCATCTTTCCTGATGCATTGAAGAGCTTCACTGGTAAATATTCAAGGCACCTGCTAGGTTAGGCAGCCGCTGCCCAGCTGTTTTGAAGAATTAAATGTAAGCAGCGGTTCGGCCGCGATGACCTTAGCTACTCGGCTAGCTAGCTAACTCAGCCGGTCAGAACTGACCACAAACCGTGACAGAGAGAACGGTTTTCATACCAAAAACTCTGCGGCAAGATCCTAGAGCCGTTTACGGTTCCTTACCTTCGGACAGTGCTTGAGCGTTTGGAGTACCCAGCTGGCTGCCGTCCAGCAGAGCGCTGTAAACGACGCTCTCTTCGTCGCTTGTACAAAAGCCATCGCTGCCTACAACCGGCGGATGTCCAACGGTAAGAATCAATCCTACATTTCGGCGGTCTGCCGGAACAACGTCGGTTTCTTTGCTGTCCCTCGTTTCTGGGAACAAATACAGGTTGAGTTTTACAGCGAAGCCCGGATCAGCAGTAATGGGGTAAACACATTTGTGAGTCTGACCACAGTATTGCCACCTTCTCTTTAAAGTTATGCCCCGTTCTGTCTTTATTCCGTCGTGATGTTTTGCCAGGCAGGGCGAGACATCACTAGACCATAAATGACAACCTTTATGCCAAATGATTTGCAACCTTGGGTATAACGGTACAGGTCTTCTCGACCTCCCTCTTTCGCGTGGAAAATTCAGACAGAGTAACCGTTACGTACTGCTTAACGGAACCCCAGCATAATCCAGTCCGGGATTCTTTCACAGGATATGAAAGAGGGGGTTTTTTTTCTATGAAAATAATAATCTGGCTTGCGCTGCTGTCCTGGTTTTGGCAGGGATAGAGTTAATTTCCTTCCTAGTAGCTGGTACAGTGCTGTGTTTTGGATTTAGGGTGAGAACAAAGTTGATAACGCACCGATGTTTTAGTTGTTGCTAGGTAATGCTTACACTAGCCAAGGACTTTTCAGCTTCCCATGCTTTACTGACTGAGAAGGCTGGAGGTGCACAAGAAGCTGGGAGGGGGCACAGCCAAACTGGCCAAAGGGACATTCCATACCATGGGACGTCATGCTCAGTACATAAACTGGGGAAAGCTGGCCGGGGGGGCCGCTGCTCGGGGACTGGCTGGGCATCGGTCGGCGGGTGGTGAGCAATTGTACTGTGCATCACTTGCTTTGGGTATTATTATTATTATTATCATATTATTATCATTTTATTTCAATTATTAAACTGTTTTTATCTCAACCCACGAGTTTTTCTCACTTGTGCTCTTCCAATTCTCTCCCCCATCCCACTGGGTGGGGGGGAGTGAGCGAGCGGCTGCGTGGTGCTTAGTTGCTGACTGAGATTAAACCACGACAGCTGCCATAGTAACAAAAACATCCATAATCATCATTAAGATGTTTTGCTTTGCCCACAATTCTGTGAAAACCTGCCGTGTTACCCACGGCGGAAGCGGTACAGGGTAAACCGTGCGCATCCTCCTCAGGCTGTCAGAGCTAGTCCTGGACCGAGACTTTCCACTGAGCTTTCTTGAATTTGCATTTAATATCTTGGCTACTCAGGCAAATCTTTTTACTATTAAACTCTGCATAGACAAGCAGTAAAATCCAGCCCTTGCTTAGCAGCTGGCGATCAACTCACTGTCTTTTAGATGGATGAGTTTCATTTGCAAGGTCTTGTCTCTTCCTTCACCGGGAAAACTTTCTACGAGCGGAAGAACAAGAAAAAGGTTGAGTCTGTCACTGAAATTCATCAGCATGATCAAAGTATCTCACTTATACAAGTCATTTGGTTAATTACTCCCATTGCTTTTGAAAACAACAATCACAAAGCAGTTGTTTACCTTCTGGTTGCTCCCTGTTTGTGTTCTCTGCATCGTTTCCTACTGCGGGAGTAGTTTTTACGGTGCCGCATTGGTATGTTCCAGCACTTGGAGCAACTGGCAAACTCTGTGTGAACGCGTGTTGCTCCGGCTGCTTTCCTTCGGCCCCGACTTCGTATTGGGCGATGTGATTGTCTCCTTGAACTGCAAAGCTGCTTCTCCCAGGAGAGGAGGCGATGGGAGCTTTGACACCCCTGTCCTTTTCAGGAGTGTTGCACTGAGATACACTCCCTGCGATACGACCGTCGGACGTTCTCACGTGCCAAAAATCACACCTCTTGGAGCTCACCGCGTCCCATTCCTTTACCAGGGAAATTAATTTCTGGAGGTGACTTGCCGAGTCTTTACTTTCTACTTTCTTTGTTAAACCGCTTCTCATTCCCCTCTTCCTCGGAGGGCTTACCAAATGTTTGTAATAGCTGGAGTTTACCAGGCTGTCCGAGGATGCGTCGTATCCTCCAAGCGTATTCCTCCGCTTTGTCCCTCTCACCTGTGAAATCATTCTGGGATACTTCGTCTTCTCCCCACTGGTGTCTTGCTTTCCCTTCAGATCTTTTATATTACACCATGTATTAACAGAGCTTTTACTGGAAGCCACAGCTGTACATGAGTACACCTAAAAATGCAATGAAATGTTATTTCTAATTGATATGGAAGAAACTGGAAGCTTTGCCTTTCCTAATAACTGGTGTATTGTACTCATCATATCACAAGCATTTAAGAATGCATTCTCACTTCTGGGGGGGATACAGTGCCTTAAGGCTCTCCAGATCCCGCCCTGATAACCCAGCGCTGACGTTCTGCTGTCCTGAATCAGCTCAGTTCCTATCACTGAATTTTGCTAGACCTGAAGACAGACACTGGAGCGGCCAAGGCACGCAAGCAGCACCTCAACATCTCTCCTACCGCTACAACTAAGATAATTTTGACTATCTATCTGAGCTGACAGCAGCACATTGTGTACAAGAAAGGTCGTTTGGCAAGTTCAAGCAAGCTGTGCAACCACTCTACTGTGTTAAGCCGCAGGGTGGAGCAGTTTGATATCGGCGTGTGAATGCTGCAGAGGCAGCACCTGCGTTTCGCCTTTCTCTAGTGGGCTGAAGGCAACTTTCAGCTGCTGGTGTCCAACCAAGGACTAAAAGTATTCAAAGACTCGAGCAGAAAGTCATTTTTTTCCCCTTCCACTGACTTCAAAGACTATAAAGTTTCTGCAGGACACCGTCTTGCCTCTGCGCTGCTTAAGCTGGCTGGTCCCACCTAGGAGCCAGGAGATCTGGCTTCTAGGTCCTCCTTGCCCAGAGGGGCGGAACCCGTATCGCCTGCGACCCAGCAAAGTGCCCCGGTTTCCGTGTCACACTGAAATCTGCATGAAAACACTTCCCACCCTCGGGGAGAGGGACTCCCTAAGCGACCAGGAACGCGAATCACAAGACCGAAAGGAGAATCTAAAAGAGTGTAGGCTTGTGGGGCTTAGACCAGGCTAACACGGACCAGAGGATCTTGACCTTGACCTGTATGACTTTACAGCATACAGTCATTGGATAAAACCAGAAATAAAAGCCCAGCACTCAGGACGCTCCTTACTTCTTTGGGGTCTTTGCTGAACTCAAGCTCCTTACTCCAAGACACAATATTTAATCTTCTACATGGAAAATAAACTTCATCGCGCAATTCATTGTTTTGGAACCGTAATCTAGAAAATGAATATTTACAATTATTGTGGAACGTTTTTTTCCAGGGGCGACACCCAGACAACCTGTAAAATGAGCTGCCAGGACTTCCAGCCACCATCAGATCTGTGTATATCACATCATGGTTATTATGAGTTACTTTTAAGCTACTGGGGAATGGAAGGAGTTCACAATTATCACTAGTACACAACACGAGGGTAGCAAAGGACCGGGAGTTTTCGTCGCCCGCCTGTGATGAGAATGTCTGAAATGCGATGCTGCAGATACACAGGAGACAAAAATGATTTCTTGCCTCTGTTCCAGCATCCACAAAACCTTGACCAATGGATTTATGTAATTACGCCTTGCTGATCAACCCAAGCCATGTCCACTTGACATCATATTTGGAGATTTCTTTCCTCTCTTTTTTTTTTTTTAATGAAGAGGTTCTAGACACTTTGGGGAGAAAGCTAGGCAGATTCAGGTCAACCATCTAGGTTCACGGTTTCAAAATTGAATGTTGAGCCTGCTTAAGAAACTCAGCTCCTGACAGCGACTGCCTGAGTTGCACAGCAGTTTCCGAATGGTGAAACAACTCGGGAAGCACAGAGTAGCTGCTGCTCTCTGTCTCCTGTAGACAGAGATTGGTAAGATCGCCTATGGAGCTGACTGATGATCTAGCGAAGAACTCTAGGGACCAACCCACAGTAGTTTTACTTTTTTAGAGGCCTTTGGTGTATGTGATAGAGACGCTGACACCCTCCCTGATGGGAAAGCACCGAAGAGCAGTGAGGGGTCTAGGTTAGAGTAGCACTAGTCCTTAGCTAAAACCTCCTAGGGTGTGTAACAGGTTGTCACTCACACGTACAGTGCTTCAGAGCTCCTCTAGCATCCTCCTCTTACTCTACAGGTATAGGAACGTGAGGTCAGGCTCCTGCTCTGGGATGGGGAAGGGCGGGAAAGACAGTTATGATTTCTTCACAGAGATCTACAGTAAAAGCTAGGAACTGTTATCACCGCTGGGGGGATACTGGTTGCTACCACCAGCGCGTCCTACAACTTCTTACGGCAGTAAAAGGAGGTTGGCAATCCTGGTGCAAACAGCCCACAGCATTGGTATTTCAGAACCTGCTGCAGTGACTCACCGTCTTCTGGGAAGATTTTAACGTATGTATGTTGACTTTAAAAGGCCTAAATGGCCTGTGAGCGGCCTGAGTAAGAATCCGCTAACTTCTAGAGCTCTCTCCGAAAAATACTGAAGAGTGCTAGGTCGTCTTCTAAAGTAGTCTGCATTCAGGAGTTGAAATGTCCCAGTTCTGTGGACTTTCCAAAAGGCCTACGTTTCAACATTTTGTCCGTCTCTCTGATGAGCACAGTAGAGAAGAAAACACTAGCATTCGCAGATTCACGGATTTTAAAAGGCCGGAGAAGGCCACTGCGATTATGAGGCCTGGTCTCCAGTAACACCGAATGCTAATTCCTGTCTTAATAGCAAAATATCTTTTAGAAAAGCAGCCAATCTTATTCTTAAAGTTGTCAGCAATAGAGAAATAAGTCTCTGAGAAAATGTTCAACGATGAATCGATATACAAAAAAGTTACAGCTTATTTTCAACGTTAATTTGTCTAGATTTAAAGTCCAGCTGGTCTCGAGCCTTTTCTGTGATGCTGCATCAGAGAGACGCCATCCTACAATCTGCAGTGCTGGCAAATCCTCCAGTGGGTCCGCAGAAACCAGCTGGGGCTTGGCAAAGCCAGGGCTGAGCCAAAGCTTATAAATCAGCCTGTCTCTGCTCGGTCTGGTGTCTCTGTGCAACGGTTTTCAGCGTGTTGCAACATTCTCGATATCTGGACGTAGGGGCGTATGTCAGTTGCCTTTTTCCTCGGTTGCTGGAGAGCTGACTGAGGACTGCTCTGTTACTGTTCCAGTACCCAAATAACCGATAGGAAAAAAATCTAGCCCAAAAGATAGCGGAATTGCTCATCCTCCAGCGGCTGTGTTTCAGAAGGAAAGGAGAAAATTGTGCTCCTTTCAAAAGACAAATGCTGCTAGGTCAGATGAAAGGATGTTATACGACAGAAAAGAAAAAGAAAGAGAATTTTTATCTACCTGTATGCATCAGAGTGATAAAGTGCCTCTAAAAGAGAAGGGATCTGGTACTCCTCTGCTTCTTGACAAAAGAGAGGCCATTCTCTGTAAGTTGCAAATAAACTGAACTGTAAAATCACTATGAAACAATGTTAATGCACTATTTTTTCCAAATATACATTAATTTCAGAAGCTCAGGCAGCCACTACGCAAAATGAAAGATGCATTCACACAAGTGATTTTTTTCTTTTAATAGGCAGACAAATAGCCTATCATCTTAAATACTGAAAAGTACCCAAACCAATTTTTTTTTTTTTTCTGTTTCACATCTGGCATCCAAACAACGAGGGGAAAAAAGAAAATCTGGTTTTACTGAAATCGATAGAAATCTTTCCATTGACTACCACTGATTTCCACAGAGTCTGAATTTTGTGTCAGGAATCCCAAAATAGATGGCACGCTTTTGAAAAGGTGCAACGAAAATAAACGAGCTCCTAAACCGGAGGTGTTCAGCGGCACCCCTCTGAATCTTTGTGAAACTTGCTGTTTTCCATACTTTTTTCCAGCTATTGCCCTTCTACTAGTTAAGTGAAAACCTCTGTCCCCTCTTTTTTTTTTTCCCCCCTTTAATTAACCATGGGTATTAATGATTGAAACCCGATTCTGAGAAGCAGGAATCCTACTCTGCTCTGTGACACTCATGACACTTTTCTCGTGTGGAAAATTCACCGTGGCATTTTTCCACGGGGAATCCCATAAAGAGGGCTCACGGGTTCAACGAGCTACTGGGAAACCCGCCATTCCCAGAAATACTCTTAGCCCTAGAACATGCTTATCTCTGCTAGTAATTATCAGCATTGTGCTTGGTCCTACCCAATTTACACTCTCTCCAACAATTCCCGGGCATGGTTTGGCCATTCAGATGTTCCCGGAACTGTTTGCAGCGGCCGGGAGGAGTGAAGCCACCATCTCCGGGAGGTTAAAGCAGATGACTGGCAGAAAGGCAGCTGTGACCAGAAACGTTCCCAGACATACTTAGTTTGCTTTGCTTGTATAGATATAACCGTAGTGTCTGACATCTGGCTGCCTGTGCCTTTCATGTCAGACGTGAAAGCAAGCGGTGGTTATTATATCAAAGAAGCCACTGGTGTAACAGGGCTATTGACTTTGGGGAAAAAGAACAAAAATACATACTCCTCTTGGAAACAGCTAAATGTGCTAAAAAATGACCACATCAGCTGGTGATCTGTAGCGGATATTCTGCCTACTAGAAACGATCCAACAAGCAAGGGCTTCGAGAACTGAAGAGACCCAAAGATCTTCTGATGCCAGGCAAACCTTCATTGCTGAATGCAAAAAATTGTAACACGTAGTGGTGGCAGAAGCAGGGAAACTGCTACAAGAAGCCGTAGCACCAAAGGGTCTGTTCTGAGCAATCTCGGGGGGAAGCGAAACACGAATATCCTTAGGAGACTGGTGTTTTAAGCCATTTCAATTTCTGATGACTGACAAAATTTAGAGACCTAATAGATTGATACGCATATGGAGGGAGAGTGCCCTCCCCTCTTTAGGCACCCGTGTTCCTCCATTCCTGTTCCACTGCAGTTTTGGAAGATCTATTTTTCAGCATTAGAACAGAGATACCAGTAGAGGGGGCAGATGGAGTATTTTTCAGCTGGACTAGCCAGACTTTGCTGTCCCTGCCGTATAAAAAGACAAAAAAATCTGAAGAGGGATGCAATGATCTCATCAATAAAAACATTTTCCTTTTTGCTAAAGGTGTGCACACAATGCACCGATCTGTGATACAGCCTGCAGTAAAAGTGTCTGGTGTACCGATCATTAGAGGCATACACACGGAAACAAAAACATCTCTCACAATCTCTAAATCCCAGTAGATGTTTAGATAGAACAGTTTACTTCAGGACTAAAAAGAGAAGTCTTAATTCTATTGGATAATATTTCTACCAAAATCAGAAGACAAATCCCCATGCTTGCTTCCCCGACAGCCCCCTAATAATATAAAAGAAGCGCATGAATTCACTCTGCTTACTTAAATTCAGCTGGCAAAAACAATTTCCCAAGTCTTAGAAAGTTGAGAACGTGCCGAAACATTTGCCCATCTCCATGGATTAGAAGACTTTGACCATACGTGATCCAACAGACTTTCTTGTCATTTGACAGCAGCTCTGGGTACTACAAAAGTAAAAATACATTAAGGCCAGATTTCTGGTGTTAGTGATGGAGAGAAAGAAATCCAAACAGGATTTTTCCTTTCTCAGTAAAAGAATTAAACCAGTTCCATCAAGTCTATTTACATTATTAGTCAAAATACTTATATTATTAGCCCAGAAAGTACTTTCTTGGGAAGTCCAAGAGTTGTTTCCCTCAGGTACTTGAACATACTTCCCTTAGTACAAAATGCCCAGTCTACACGTGAAGCTCTGATAATTCCAAGTTTTCAGGTCAAAACCATTCTAATAATTCTTACTGCTAGAAATACAGATTCTAGTCTGTAGAATTATAAATTCCATCTAGGAAGGTTCACATGAAGGCAATGCAAAGACAAATAATTACCCGTACCTTCAATAAAGTCTGTAAGTACGTTTCATACCAGTTACTTCCTACATAAACTTTCACAATCTGGTGGAGTGAGCACACGGATACTTCTGCTGTCCAGTCGGCGTCTAGAGATGGAGTAACAAATGGAAAGGGGACAACTGAAATAACTGCAAGTGGTGATTATTTTGTTACGGATACCAAGTTAATATGATATGGGGTTTTACATCAAAATATTGCAACTAATAATTCTTTGAAACAGTGAAGTAATAGAGCGTACTCTATGCACACAGAGCTGGAACTCTCACGCTTTGTTTCGGGGTCACACGCAACTGCAAGCGAAAGGCAAGTCCAGATGCAATGTCACAACAGCAGGCAACTTGGTCCATCCATGCTGCAGCCAAACCACCTCTCCTCAATCGGTTAAAAAATAATACTAGCAAGAAGGCTACACAGATTAGCATAGTGATGTTTGCTCTACTGAGCAGGCGCGTTTATGTCACCTAAGGTAGGTGAAGCTGAGTATACTGTTACATTGCCACAGAAAGAAATAATTTACTTGTAAAGTATTGGAAATAAGGGGGAAATCTGAAAGGTCTTTGAAAGCGAAGACTCGGCTCGTCAGGAAGTGTAAAGCTGGTGGAATTCCAGGGCAACCTGGAATAGGGCTGCTGCACCGTTTTCCATCCTCGCAAGGAGCCCCACTTCGTTATTTCCTTTGAAGATGACAGTATCGGGGCAGGTACAAGCCTTGAAGAGCAGCTGCGCGCAGAGAGCAGGTATAATGTAACAGCTTTGGGTATGTTTTAGTCTGGGTTCAGCCCACGTCTTACCTTAGCGTGGCAACAAAAATCTGGGCAAGTTTCTGTTGAAATAATTAACAATATAGTTCACATTACTATTTCTAGTAAGTCAGTCCTGAGACACTGCTTTAGGAAAATCAAAATACATTTGCATTCAAAAGAAATTGTTAAAAATAAACAAACTTAACTTTGAAAAGGGCTCCACCACAAAGAATTTTGTTTCTTACAATAGCCCAGGCCTTTACAGAAGATACAGGTAAGTCATGCTCTTAAAGAAATTATTTATAGGGCTATGGATAGCTGTATTAACAGATTCTACTATCTCTAAACAATGAACAAACTAGCATGTGCTTGTCTGATGTAGCTACTGTGATGGGACTATCCATCTTCCATAACACATGTACAATTGAAGCATCATTTACTGCTAAGACATTTGTGTCACAGAGTTATTTTTTCTAGCATGCGTTATCCAACAGGCTACCCAACAATGACACAGAATTCCGTAACTGCTGCTCCAACTTAAGATCAAACCCTCTTTCTCAAGGATTATAAATGCCATCTAAGAATTGATAAGATTCACTCCTTTCTACATACACACCTATTGCGTTGTGGGGCAGGGAAGAACACTTCAAACATAAGCCACTTCACCTTATCCTGGTGAAGGATGCTGACGGCTCAAAGCTGGAAGGATAAGCATGCCCTACGGAAAGACTCAGAGGACCTTGAGGGTGGAGTAAACTGGAAGTAAGGTCACAACTACAAAATAAGAAGTCAGACTTGCAAATAAACAGTAGGAAATACAGTTAGGATCCTACGGGCTGAAGTTTGAACCAGGAAGCTTGTGCTTGGATGGGGCAAAGGGATGTCTGCTCTCATTCATCACAAAGAGATTGTTTGCCACCAATGGAACAGGGAACTGCAAATGAGACTGTAGGATGTGCTGAGGAAGCTAACTCCAGCAGAATTAGTAGTAGAATAGCCTAAAACTGGATTACCTTGTACAGAGTGTGATTAAATTTATCTTTCCTGGAGCACATGGCATAACAGAAAAGGTGGAAAGAACTGGCTGTGTTCAGCCTTAGGAAGAACAGGTTAGAGGAGGATCTTATCACTGTCTACAGCTAATGGGGGGTGTAGGGAAGACAGAGCCAGATTCTTCTTGGAGGTACCAAGTGCTAGGCCAAGAGGCAATGGAAAAAAGTTGGAACGTAGGAAATTACATGTATGACTTTATTTAGCGCAAGGGTAGTCAACAGGAGTCCCGAAAGGCTGCAGGATCTCCATCCTTGGAGATACTGAAAGCTTTTCCTGGTAAGGTCCTGATCAACCCAGCCTGCTCTGAGAAGAGAGTTGGACTAAATGACCTCCAGACATCTCTTCTGACCTAAATTCTATGAATATGGGGAAACTAGGATAGGTGAAAAGAAAAATCCTTTGGTTAATCAGGGAATCATATTAACCCTCGTTAAAAAGCCACAGTAAGGGCTGATAGAAAATGTCACAATTTTTCTATAGATGCATTAGAGGAGAAGAGGGGATAAACCAACATGGAACCAGCATTTAAGTTAAAGGTCAGTTTTAGCAAGAGCTAATTGTGGCTGTGAATGCACTTAGGCTGGAAGTCAGAAATAGATTCCTTGGTTTAACAGCAAAGAGTTGTAAGAACATTCCCACATCATAAATGTGGGAGCAAAAGAAACCTCGCTATCTTTAAGGTAGAACATGAAAGTAACCTGGACTGTCTTGGCTTGAAGGAACTGGATTCAGCAAATTAGTTCAGTCATGAATAAAACTGGCAAGTTTAGCAAGTAAAGTTATCCAAAAACATGAATAGTACTACCTAAATCCAGTGTAGACTTGCTCTATGTTTCACCTAGAACCTAATGTTACTACTCCAGGGTTCAGTGATCGGCAACAGCCAGTTAATAAAGCAGCGGAGTAGCAGTAGATGTTTGGAAAACACACACTGTCCGTCAGTGAGACCTTGAGGTTATTTTCCCTACTGTAACAATCCCTCAAAAGTAGATGTAAATCATTGACTGATTAATTGTATTCAGGCAATACTGCTCATTCTACTTTAAAATGAAAGAGTTCTTGAGAAATCTTGACTTACTATAATCTCTGCTCTCTGCTGGCAGCTGTTGTTTCAGATAGCGTTTTAAAGCATCTTTCATTGGCTCATATGTGGTGTCCCTTTTGTCCAAATAAGCACAGACCTCTTTGATTTCAGAAATATTTTCGGTGAGAGGAAGTCGGCAAGTTCCCAGCCAATTCCTATCCAAAAGAAGAGGAAATCACTAAACTTTTTATCCTTGCTTTATATTTTTACTGCTTATTTTTAATGAGTGCAAGTCAGGAAATATGAATTCTCCTAAAAGTGTTTTTTGCATAAAGAACACTTTAATAATTCTCCTAAGGTGTTTTTTGCACCTACTGAGCTTTACTCGTAACTTTCCACATCATTTTTGTATTGAGAACAATCCAACATCAACAAATAAAGCTATTGCAATGGAGCCATCAGATAATGATCTGCAATAGTTTTGAATAAAGCTTTTAATATGGTATTTCTCCTACACTGCATCATTCACTAGTGCCAACAGCAAGTGCAGACAAGATACCAGGGGCAGAGATGATCTGACTGTATGTTTGACCTTCCTGTTGTCTTTCTATCGCCCTTTACAGTCTGGATATTATGTGTTTGTGCTAAATTTAAAGTTGGTTAAAGGTGCAGGAAGTTTTTCAATCTGCGGTTGATGGAAATATGCGCGGCTGAGCATCTAATTGCGTGGCAGGCTTGAATCACAACCAGCTGGATTCATTGTGATTTCTTTTGGTTTTCTTTTCTTAATTCAAATCATAACAAGCAGGTGAAAGAAAATGGTACACGCTTTTTAATAGAGAGTATTAATAAGTGTATTTTAATGGCTAGCTTTACGACTCACCTAGTGAGTGTCTGCATTTAAAAAAAAAAACAAAAACCCTCTGTCACAGCAAAGATGTCTGACCTCTACATTTACATTTTCACCTATTTCAGGAAAGAGGTGCTAATGATTCACTAAGGAGCCATTTTCCTATACGATAGGGATTTTATTAAACCAGTACACTGGTATGGTAAGTCCGAGCAATAATGCCAACAATATGGAGAACTATGTCTCAAAGGATCAAGTTAAACCACAGCATTCAGAAGTCTGCTTTCTTCGTTAGACTAGACATAGCAGTATGACTTTTCCGTGACTTCAGAAAAGCCTGTACCCATAGGCATTTAGATGCTTTTGAAAATCCCATACAAAGTTTGCCAAATCAATGGTAAATCTTACATTTTAAGAACATGGGATCATTAAAGAATTTACGCATCCTGCTTTGGAATTTTAGGTTTACCAGCCTACAATAGAATAGAAGAATGCCAACTCGCGTAATCATAGTCACCTGCAAGTTTAACTGAAAATAAATACAAATTCTAAAAGTCAAGCTGCTGAGGACAGGACTCCTTTTCAACTACGAAACCCACTAGCTAGCCTTTTGAAAGAACCTTAAGTTATGTTGATATTGCCTATATGAAGGCAGGGTGGGTACCTGGCGTGCTGGAAGAGGATGCCGTCGCCGGAGAGGTGCAGGCGGCTCCTGCCCAGGTCACTGCCCACGCAGAGCTGTCCCAGAGCCGAATCCGGGTAGTTGGCCAGCAGCCCCAGCGCCATGGCATAGAGCGGGGACCGCGGCGGGGACACGCCCGCCACCGCCCCCCCCCCCCCCCCCCCCCGCGG
>NW_008794457.1:1399458-1415602 GCF_000699145.1 Aptenodytes forsteri | reverse complement strand
CGCCCGCCACCGCCCCCCGCCGCCCCCCGGCGGGGGACACCACGGAGCAGCTGCCTGCAAAGAAAGGAGCTCGGAGACTGCGCCCCAGAAGGTCAGCGGTTAATAATCACCGCCGTATTTTCCACCGTTTTCAACATTTTACGGAAATGAGTTGCTAACGCACCTCAGTGTTGATCATCTTAATATAATTTCCATTTCAAACACCCAATTTCACAAGATAACATTAAAACCAATGCATATAAGGAAGAAAATATATAGCTATGTACATCATATTACCTCTATAGATCTTCACAGCATCTATAAGCTCAGGAATTCCCAGAATTAAAACTTCTTCCTCCAAGGCATCTATGTTGGAGAAGTCATCAGGCAACAACATCTTCTCTGAGCGAAGAAAATTAACTTGAAAATAAAAATAAAGCACAGGAAGCGTGTGTTGACATCTTCCGTCCACTGCTCAGATCTAGCAAAAAGAGGTTCTTACCATTTCCCTCAGTATTACTATTCACATACGCACATATACACAGCAGGGAACGCTTTGTCTTCGAAAACACAACCCTAAAAACAAGGTTTATGGTAGAGGAGACCAGACATAGTATAAACGAAAGGGGAAGCACAGAATTAGGTTAGTCTTGTTTATCACAGCAGCCTGAGAGATTCATGTAAGAGGTTTCCTGTTGTTTGGCTGGTTTTTCCCCCCGCAGGCACAGTCCCGTCCCACTGTGCATTTAAACATGTGTTTTCCCCTCTGCTAACATCAGAGGACTGGCAGAGCAACACTGCAGCAATTTCTTATCTATCTCATCTTAACTGAGTTCACAGAGGATGAAATACTATGTTGATGGAGGAGGTATGTGATCCCGCCGTACCTTTGAGAAGTACTTGTCTTTTTTTGAAGCTGGAAGATGAGTTAATGAATGAAACATGATTTTTTACTAGTGAAAAGGTACAAGAGTATCTTCTCGAGTAGAGATTTAGAGTCACCATGTAAGCTTTGTCTACCTTAATTACCGGTTGTTAACAGCAGTTCTGGTTCCTGATGCCACTGATGCATTTTAGTTCAGAAAACTGCCGAATTAATAAAACCCAAGTAAGTAGAGCCATAAGTGGGTAAATTTAGGTACATGTACTCTGAAAGGCACCCGGTAGAGGCTTTGTTTCTTGATTGATAAACAGGGCAGTAAAACTGGCAGACACCAAAACCAAACCAAAACCAAAAGATTACAAGATTCTGATCTCTAAAGAAGTATTATTGAAGCTAGACAGGAACAGTTTAATGTAAAAAATTATTTAGACATGTCAGAATAATAATAAAAAAGAACAGTTACCTATGAAGCGGAACTCACTGCACTCGCACTCGATCAGGGCTGCCTTCTCAAGCAGCCACAGCAAATTGTCATCCTTAACTAGTACGGGATATTTTGCCACCAAATCTAGTGGCAAAAAACAGTAATTCACTTCGTCTTCCGTATCTAGTAAAGGTGTATCCACTAGCCCTAGGGGAGCTCTTTCGTGTAACCCTAGGCAAAGAAAATCAGAGAAAAATCAAGACATAAGGAAAGAAAAATGGCACTCAGAGATACACTTTGGAGATCTGACTAGTACAGCAAAGCCAATAAAAGTGCATTAATCTTGCGCAACATTTAATGTTTGCCAAAGGATGAAGTCTTACAGCCCAGCACAAATGAATAAACATTTGCATGGGGTTTCCTATTTTTTAAATAAAGGTGACTAATCAAAAAAAATCACAAAAAAATAAACTTTGCAAGACTAAAACGTTCCTGGCTTGCAACAACTGACAACAGTCTATGGGCCTTCCTAAGGATGCAAAAGAATTTGTCAGTCTGGGACACTTACCTGTGAATGCTGGACTGTTAGGAGGAATCTCTGATGGCTTGCTGGTACATTTTCCTGTTCTCCAGTAATTCAGAGATATTCTTTCAGCTGCTGGTGTATCTGCAGGCTGGACACGTAAATTATATTTCGCCTCCTTCAAATTATCTAAAATCTGTCAAGATATGTAAAGTTTTTCTATTTACTACTTCAAATCAAATAATCTAAAAATCCAAAGCAGCCATGGCAAAGAGTCTAATGCATGCCATGCTGTACTTCACATCTACTAAAATATGCCATGCATAGTCCACTGCATACGGACTAGCACAATACACTCCTAAGTCTTAGGTACCTAAAGATAAATGGAATGAACTTGTAGAGAACATTTATGAGAAATTGTAGTATAATCAGAGCCATTCATATATTCCAAAAAAGCCAACTATTTTTCGACATTTGTGTTTTAATGGCACTTCCTTGTATTCTAGCTCTGGAGTTCAAGACAGCACCGTGGCATGCATAAAAGTATACAACAATAGAAATAGCCAAGAAAACAACACAAAGCCTGAAAGACCTTTTGGGCTCTTTTTAATAACACCTTTATGATAAGCTGTAGGAATTCAATGATTAGAAAGGGGAATCGATGTTTGGCTCAGTGATAGGAACGTTTAACAGTCTGTATTTCTGAATCTTTTACTGAATGATAAACAAATTATTTTAAACGTGGAACAAATGGTTACGTACTGTTGCAGGATATTAAGTATAAAGTAACTTTAGAGCCATGGTTACGACTTCTAAAGCACATGCGTAAAATATCTTTATGAATTAAAAAGGTTACACTGACAAGCACTTAAAAGCCAGAAAATGCAAGAATTCTAGTTCGGTGGAATGTGTTCCTGGCCATACCACAACAGGTCCATGTTAAACATGTGATCGTGTACGGTTTGCTAATACAATAGACTACTGAGGTTTGGTGGTCTTCCTCTCCCAACCTATTTGGAGATGTTACATCTTTAAACACAGTCCTAAAAGAAAATCCAAAAGTGTTCAGGTTAAACCCAAAATGTTAATATTTTGGGCTAAAAATATCAAGCATAAAAGCATCGTTGAGACAATTCCACAAAAAAGTTTTAGAAACTGAAAGAAATGCAGAGTTTAGACTAAACTTAGAGGAAATGCAAATATTAATGTACGAAAATGCACATTTCATCCAGCCAGGAAGTATGGACTCAACCTTCACTGGCACAATGCAAAACTACACTGCAATTACAATAAAAAATACTTGTCACTAAATAGTAAATTAAATATTCTTTACAGACATCCATTTAACATTTCTGTTTACGCAGCTACAGAATAGTTGCATAATAGGAAGAATCGTCGTTTCCCCATTTGACAGGATAGGGAATTCAGTGGTGCCCCACTGGGATGAATTTGGTTTTGGGCAGACTCACCTTCTTCACATTCAAAGGTTCATATTCAGCAAGATCAATCAGTATAATTGTCATAAAGCACAACAGCTGGCAGATAAAAGTCTCCGCTTGCTTTAAATTTGGTAAAAAAAAGCGAGTAATGACTGTTGAACGAGCTCTTACAGAAAGGTTAAGCATCAAATTTGTAACGTTTTCTGTACTCACCAACTGAGGCAGATGAGTTGAATGTGGCAATTATTTGTTTGGATACCTATCGCAAGCATTGATAAAGTGATATACGCAAACTCCTTGACATCCTTCTACAGACAATATTATCTAAGAATGAAAAAATTATAGAAAAGCCACATGGAATATCCCACTTTACCTGTAATAAAGGTGTCAGCTGCAAAATTAATGCTTGCTCATACAATAAGTTCAATTCAGCACAGCTGAAAAAAGATAATTTTGAAGTCTGCATGTAATAATGAAGGTGTCTAAATATAAAACCATCTTGGTCAATAAATAATCTTAGATTTTCAGACTGATCTTGTGCAGAAGCTTCTTTCCACAACAGAGATTCAGGAAACTGAGCGACTTTACTTTTGGGAATTGAGAAATACCAGCCACCGACATTAAAATTAATTAACTCTTCTGCAGATTCCATAATGCTCTCCAGTTCCTTCAAACAGAAGAGGAAAACATATCAAGAGGCAAGAATGAACATGTAAACTCTGAAACAACGTGACGTTTTATTTTAAAATTCCATTGGGCTTTGCATTCTATTTTCCATTCCATGGTAGCTTGACAAAAAATAAAGCATGGGGCAAATGACCTAGAGCATTACCTTCCCATTAACTTGTGCACACACATTCCTTGGTTAATATATGTTTATGGTCATGGGTCATGACAAGTCAGCAAATTGCAAGGTTTTACATAATGTAATACTTACAGTTAAACCTTGGAACAACCTGGTCTACATGTATACTGAGTTTGCTACACAGAACAGCAAGTGAAATATGATTAACGTCTTCCTTAAATATTAAAATAAAAGTAATAAAATACAGATAAATACCGTATACCCTCCCACACAACCTGTGTGCCTATGGACACACCATTCTATACAGTTAGTTACTATTTTGATATGCAGATATTTATTACTCTGTAGGCCACAATCCCCTTGACAAGACAGGAAAGAAAATAATTGTCCACGGTGAAAGGATGCTTGCTAAGCACATAGGTGGCTGTCAGCTAAGCAGAGAGAAAATTCACCTAAAGCGGGACAAGAACACACAGTTAAGGCCTGTAGCCAACTTCTTCATGTTATTGTATCACACTGACATGTGGATTAGTCTGTGGCCTACTAAAATGGATGGAAAAGTCAATTCAAAGCTGAAAACAAACAAAGAAAAAGCCTGCCTGCCTTTGCCACAGCAGCTAGCCTCCAAAGCCAAGGAGACAGAGTTTGTACTGACAATGGAGAACACCATTCTTGCAGCAGAAAAAAATATGGTAGAAGACGATACCTGATGTCTGGAATATTTTTAGGCTATTTCTCATACAAGTGGCTACAGAAAAGGGAGTCAAAAGAAAATCTAATGAATGCAAGAATTGAACTTTGTCGCTTCTAGAGAGAGCTCATAATCAAAACTAACATGATGAAGGTGCTGCTGGTCACTCTTGACAATGATGGGGAACCACAATTACGTTGCCCTCAAAGTATGCTTAGCTGAGACTTTTTCATAGATATTCTCATCATCAACTTCTTAACACTGATACTACCCAGCAATTTCAAAACAAATTAAATATTTGAATACAACACATGAAAAAAACCCAAAACAACCTGTTCAAGCAAGAAAGATGAAAACTTTTAAAAGAAAAACAACAGGATACTAAAATCTTGATATTTCTAAGGCTCATTTCCAATTTGGGGGGACATGGGAAGAGAGAGAGCGCTACCAAAACCCACTCGTCGGTACCATTGCTCCAAGAAAACTACTTCCAGACATGCTTAAGGCAATTCACTCAGCTCAGGCTGCCATTTTATGGGCATCAGCACCAAGCTAGCAGCCCACCGCTGTGCAAGAGGGGGTCTTACCCCCTTCTCCCATCCCCTGCTCCCAGCCATGTCTCGTGCCTCTCCATCACATCAGGCCTTGCGCTGATCTAACTCACTTAAAATAGCAAGAAATGGTCTGTTTTGTGGGGGAGGGGGGGGAGGGTGCTATAGCTTTTTTTTTTGCAATTTTCATGAGGAGGGTCTTGAAACACAGGCTGCCGGCTTTCCTTGAGGGGAGAGGGCAGCTTCTTCCAGGCAGCCCACAATGGACGCCTGGGCCCGGGGGAGCGGGCAGGCCAGGCGGTACCCCTGAGCCTGCCCCCCCTCACCGGGCCTGTCCGCTCCCCTGGGCCCGGGGAGGGTCTGTGAGGGGAAACCCGTTCCCTCCTGCCTCCCCTCAGCAGGCCGCAGGCCCCCAGGCTGGTCCTAACATGGCGGCCTAGGCCGCAGTGCGTGGCCGCGTCGCTAGGCAATGGGCGAGAGGCCCCGGGGGGGACCCCCGGGTGTGATGAGGGTGACAGGGCTGGGGGACAAAGCGGGGTGGTGGGTGACGGGAGCCCGGTAATTGGGGTAGGGAGGTCGTGGGCAGCTGAGGGGCGTGGGGCGACGGGGGGGGGGCACACGAGCAGGCCAAGGTTACCTGTCCCCACAGAGCCAGGTTTAAAGCCAGAGCGGAGGCTGCTCACGCACCCCGAGGATGCTGCGATAGCGTGATTAACAAATTATAATTACAACCTTTTTCCTGGCAGCGCCTACCTGCTGTGGGAAGGCCTCTCTCTCCCCACGGGGGGGGTCGTTAGCTGCGTTCGTTTGCAGGGTCAAGATGCCCACCTTGGCGGTTGAGGCCGGAGAAGGCGAATTCCTCCCAGTTCCAGTACTCACAGTTTAAGCTTCATAAACTTCCTGTCATTAGGACACAGATTAATTGAGCCAGCGAGTCAACAAAAAAATGGCGGTAATCCTGCAGTTACCGCTACTGAACGACTCACCGTAACATACAAGCGTGCGCCATCGCTAAGAGTATTTACTCAAAGAACTCAAGTACCACTTGAACTACAAACCACGACAAAACCCCAACAAAAAAAAGATAAAGTAACACCAAAGGGATTCTTTTTTTACTGTCTCAGTGGTTTCTGATCAAACACAAGTTACAACTGTGAAGATTAGTTAAAATATGCACCAGGATGGGTTGCCGCTGCGTCTCCCCGAGCTGCCGCAGTTCTGCAGAAGCAGCAGCAGCAGCGAAAGGGATAACGTGTTATTTGACCCAGTAAATGAGACAACCGAACACAAAACTCAACAGGACAACTCCGTGAGATATAAAGAAGGGATCTTAAGGGAGCTGCACCTCGGTTTGGCTTTTCATTTCTTCTGTTATTGCTGAAAACAGTGATTCAAACATCAGCGTTTTTTCTGATGGCTTTATAATTAAGCCTTCCTCCTAAGCTTATTGCTTTGTAGTCTGGTCCTGTGGGCACGACAGAAGGTAAAAGGGGGTTACGACTTCTCGTCATGCTTGACTTTGCAGGTTGATGCCATGAAGCGGGTGTATGGTCAAGCATGGCCGGTTTTGGCTCACCTTCCCATCCTGGGTGCTCCCAGGCAAGAGGAGGACCAGCACGTGCCCGGACCTGCAGTGACCAAAGTAAACTTCAGGGCTCTTTTTTTAAAAAAAAAAACAAAAACAAAAACAAAAGAGAAGCAAATTCCTGTTTCAGAAGTGACTTAGGAACAAAGATGCTCGATTTTATACCAGTCAGTGAAAGTGTAGCACCCAAAGTTGTTCGTACACGTGGTGATCAGACCCCATTTAAATTTGGTGTTTTAGTTAGAAACAGCATACTGCTGCTCTTTTAATATAAAGCTGACAGTGCTGTGGAGAGGCTCGGTTTTAAAATCCTTCACTGTGAGGTACTTCGTTGTCTATTTTACCTGCACTTGAGGGTTTTGAGACCTCCATGATGGCCCCAGGACCAGGGAGCTCCCAAATGAGGATCCCTACAAGGGAAGGGACCATCCGACTGCAGGGTCTGAGCCCCTCAAAGCCCCAGAGGAAGGCACAGGGCCGCAATTTATTTTAAAAGCCAATTAACACAACGGTAATGTGACCAAGTTTGTGAATTAGATGCTGTTTGTGTCGTTTCTCTTAGATAAAATAGGAAACAGGTGAGAAGCAAGACCCAAGGAATAAAAAAAGCCACGGAAATCTGGACTGTGCCAGCTCATTACTTGACTAATGCATTGTTAGCATGCAGGATTTTTAGTTTTTTAAAAAAAATAATTTAAGGAGGGCTTTAGATAAAGATATAGGAGTGCTCATTGATATTTTTAAGCTTTCTCTGGGGACAAGGTCAGCATGAAAAAAAAAAAGAGCATTGATATGAATGCAGGCTAACTCCACACGTTAATATATAAATTATACATACATTAATAATTTATATATTAAATGTTAATATGTAAATAAATGCGTAAAATAATAACTGCATCCTGGGATTCTGTCGCACCTCACCGATGGGATTATATGTCTTTAGCATGTACTTAGGTCTCAGCTGGCATGAAGACAACTTTATTTAATTGCTTTATTAATAACCTCCCCAGACAGCAATTTGGAGGCTGCTACTGAGGCAGGTTTTTGTGTCAGGTTTTTGATTTTGGAGTTGCCGGTTTCTCTGCCATCCTCTCCTGGTAGGCTTGCCTGCAAAAAAACTTCACAACGATATTGCAGCGCTGTTGGATGTTTTTAGACGACAGGGAGGGTGAAGGAAGGGCTGCCAGACTATATTTTGGCATAAGGGGGAAAAGGGGAGAGTTTGTTTTCTGAAAAATAAAACATAAAATAAGGATAATTTTATTATGCCATCGATAAATAAATACTGTATGAACAAACGGATGGTCACCGTTGTCCTCTCCTGCCTGCACAGCGTGAACCCGTTGACAGTTCAAAAGCTTTGCTGTCAGACGGGTCTCGTCTTTAGACGGTGCCTGTGGAGTTTTATCTATATCCAGCCAAGCGTTTCACATTAAAATCCCCCGCCGCCCATCCGTGCTGGCCAGGCAGCTGCCGCGCAGAGGAGCTGTTCAGCTGTCAACTGGCCTCTCCCGGTTCCCGGGAAAGCAGGCAAACAGCAAACACTCATCTGCCGGCCTCCGCCGTCTTGTCCATACCGATTTTGTCTCATGTCCAACCCTGGAAAGATCTGGGTCCGTCCCCTCCATAGCAAGACTTCTAGCAACACTTGTCATCCTCTGGATGATCTTCAGGGCCATCTCCAGGGCCAAGTGCCATAGTTGTCCAAATTTCTGCGTTTGCCAGATATTGCACATGCACTTGGGCTGTGGTTTTATGTTTTACTCGATATGATCGCACTGCAGCCTGTCACAGGTCCTGGTCCCCTACGCTGCCTCCAGCTGTGCTCCTGCTCCCTTCCTCAGGTTGGATTTAACAAACACAGGGCTGTGGGCCGCTTCACATCAAATCAGACTCTTGATCCAGTGGAAAAACGGTCGTCTTTTTCTCGGTGGATCTTACTCACTCTAACACACTGAGTCAGGAAATGAGATGTCTGGGCCGAATGGGATGCCCATCCTGAGAGGAGTTCAAAATCTACACGGTCCACCTAGAGAAGAGCCCAAGCTCATCCAGTTGTGATGTTAACCCACCCTGAGCTCCTCACGCTTCTCAAAGCTCTGTCTCAGTGGAGCAAGAAATACTGGCTTTATGAGGGCAGAAGGGCAGAGATCAATGGATAGGGATCTCTTGATTTTGTAATTTATCTTGAAGTCTACTGGGTAAAAACCCCAGGAGATTCAGGTTGCCTGACTTTCCCAAGACCACTGGCTAGACCTGTGGCGATAACGTGAGCAGGAGGATGCTGGCTTTTTCCCTCCTCTGCTCAACAGCCTCATACTCGTGCTCCTTGAGACTAAAATGCATAATGTAGGGACAGCATTGCAGATGCTGCAGGGAAATGTTTAAATCCGAAGCTAAAATCTGTTTCCAATTAGGTCTCAAAAAAAAAAAAAAATTCCATAGAAACATTTCTGTTTACATTTGTTTTCTGACATCACCTAAACTCCCTGCCAAAATGCTTGAATATCTTTTTGTGTTTCAGATTTTACTGTTTGTTTAGGTTATATTTTTGCACACCTATGCAGGAATGCTTTGAAAATGTCTTTTTTCTTTAGAAGCGTTTTCCAAACAAATACTTCAAAGCAGTGACATAAGGGTTCGCTTAAACTCACACCATGTTAAACTCATTGCCATTTATCACTCTTCAGAGGGCTCACCAGCATCATTGGAAAGGCTCCTAGGGACTTACCAGGCACTGGCCAAACTGTAGAAAAGTGATTCATTTCTCTTAACATTTGTGACCTTTTGTGATTTGGGGGATTTTGTTTTGTTTTGTTTTGTCTTGTCTCCTCACAAACGGATTATCTGAAGCAGCAGCTGGGTGAAGGGCTGGAGCAGAGCCGTGTATCCGCTTGCACGTTACAAGAGATGGATCAGGCTGCTGCTTCTAGTTATTGCACCTCAAGAGATCAAACTCCCACATGCAGTAGGGCAAAATGGAAGGATTCCTTTACAGCCTCCTGGGCAGCAAGGAAATGGTGGCCGATGTGGCTTTATAAGGCTCACAAGAACTGATGCAATGCAACCACACACGTGGTTGCCAGCTATGCCTCTTCTAGGAGCTTTGATCCACTGTACAGCAAGAGCGAGATTAATGTAAGGTAACAAGGAACCAGTAACACCATAGGATGGCTACCCGGACTGCCGAAGGACCAAAACAAGCTTTCCTACGAACCGAATGTGATTATCGGGTATTTTCAGTCTGTCCTTGCCCTCAGACAGGCAAACAGGCAGCGGTCCAAACCTTCATCCCCATTTGTCCAGCACACTTCAACGGCCGGTATAAAAGGTAACAGGAGCAATGTAATCTGGGATAGCCTCACAGGTTGGATGGCCAAGGAGGTTTGAGCGTCTCCTCTGACCTGCCCCGGAGCAGAGGCCGCACGGTTCTGTGCCCTGGATGCTGCAGGGTCAGGAAGGAAGCACTGAACTGCGGGACGGACTTTAGCCACTCCTACAGCCCTGAGTTTTAAGGACTTTGGGTAACAAAGAATGTTCCACAAGCCCTCACAGGCTACTCTGGAGATTTTTTGTTGAGCGTAACCTCCAGCCTCTGGATCCCGCAGTCACCTTTTGTCTCTCAGAACAGCCCTGCCTGTTAGAAAGATGCTCCGTACGGCAGTACTTGTAAGCTCAACCTTCTCCCTGTATTTCCTTTAGATGAGTTGCTTTGGAAAAATGACTGGCTGAGTTGCCGGTGGAATTTCTAAGACTGGAAGTGAAACAATTTACCAGACTTCAGGAGACCGGGGCTCTTCTGCAGGACAGCCAGAGGTATGGGCCAGTCTCAGGCAGGGTACACAGCAGGAGGTGGTGCTGTGGTGGTGCTCTGTCCCCCACCTAAGTCGTGTATACTTCTTGTGATACCCCCGCACTGGTGGCAAATGGATGAATTCAGGGCTTTGACACATGAGCGAGCTATTTTGGTGATCATTAGCGCACATTGTACACTTGAGGACGCTGGAACTGGTTACAGACTTTCAAGCCAAGATATGAAAATGCCAGTTCGGTGAGCGGAAAGTCAGGAATATTCTGGGTCTGATGAAACTGCTTTTTTTAGAAAAAGTACCTCAGGTCAAAACGAGAGAGAGGAGACTTGCCTTTTGCAAGCATAGCACTCCACTGATGTGCTTCCAGCTGTCTTAGCACATGCTATCAATCTCTTTGAATGGTTTCTATCGGTTATCAACCATTGTAAGCCAGCTATGCACGGACTCTTAAAATGAATCATAGCTGTAGCTGTAGCCATCTTGAAATACAGAGCTCTAAGCTACAAACTTAGAGCTCTAAGTACAAATGTTTTAAAACATGCTTTTGAATAAATGGAAATCAGTGTATCGGTTTTGGAAAACATCTTTATAGCAGGTTCACTCTCCTGAATGCATGCTCACCGTTTAATTTTTTTTTCTGCAACAATCTCGCCCAGGTCTTGAGTGTCCACAAACCGTCCTGCTGCAGCAGTTGACTCAAGGGAGCAGCCACGCTGTTCGCAAAACACCTCTTCCAGCTGAGAAAGGCACCAGTCGTGAGACATCATCGCCACTAGGAAGAACTGCATCGGTACCATCAGCAGATGGCTCTGGTCAGTACTGCAGTTCAGAGCAATTATGCAATTGTCCTTTGTACAGGGAACAAAATAGACATTAAATACGGATCGTGTTCAGTTTTATCTTGTATGAAATCTCATGCTGTATTTAAAGCTGGTGAATCTAATCCTTGCTTTTTTTTTTATTTCTCTGCATCTTCCTGCTTCTCTCCTCCCCTGTGTTCTTACACGTCTGCAGCAGTTATTGTATTAACAAAAATTGGGGATGACTCCTGTATAATAACATTTTATCTGAAACCATGCCACGATGGGAAGATGGTAATTTAGTTAATTGAATTCCCTCTAAAATGGTACTGAATCAATATTCCAGCACAGCGCTAGCAACACGTAGCTGGCGATGAAGTATTGCATGCAACGTTCACAGTCAAACCAGTATCTCAGGGCACTGACTGCAAGGATTTGAAATTCTAGCCCCAGGTTTAGATGTATACCTCTGAGAAAGTGCCTGACCCTCCGGGATACAGGCTGCTCTCTGAATCTCGTCTGAACACGATTTACAGCCTAGTCTGTGTATTTTGGAAAACATTGTCCATCAGGCCAGCAGTGAAATGGAAAAGTACTGAGGAAGGCAGCGCAGGTACAACTCGATAGGGAAGCTGTTTTGCCTGGCGTGAGACCAAGGATCTGCACTCTACCAGCACAATACACTCTGCAGAGGGATGCTCGCTGAGGGAGCAGTTTTTTGGAACAAGAACATCTATAAGCACTTCCTGGTGCTCCTACACAGTGACAGAAAGGGTAAGACCTTGCTGGGCTTATTGGCATCCACTGTCTCGCTCTTCTAGGAATGAATCTACGTCCTTGAGGAAGAGAGTGATCAGTCTTCATCAGTGTCTCTGGTCAAACCACTCATCCCAGAGAAAAATGACCTCTCAGAGGAGCCAGATCCCTCGTCCCAGGGACACAACCTGCTGTCAAAGTGTGAAGCGCATCAGACATGACCCCAGATGATTTTAGATACTCTCTAGGGAAGTGACCTTGGGGGGCAGAGAACACATTTTACAGCTAAAGTCATCATAACCACTCAGCTGAGCTTTCTGGGCTGCACGTCTCACTGGCAAGCTGGGACATCAGCCTGCAGGAGAGGCTGGGTTTGTCCAAAACGGTGGAGCAGGTGAGTGTTTGTGGTGGCAGGGTTGGGGGTGAGGTCTGGCGTGCCCCTCCACTGTGGGAGTGGGGCCGGAGAGCGGCCAAGGGGAAGAAACGAATGGGAAGGAGAAAAAAGCTTCACGCCTGGGGCTTGGATCAATGCAAACAACATAAATACTGGCTGAGACACCTTCTGCCCGCTGGCTCCTCCACTGTGAGGGAATTACTCGCTGGCTGCAAAATGTCTTTCTTGAGCTGGTGTGGAGCCAACCTCAGAGCAAATGCTTGGCCAGAGCAAATTCATTAGCACAGGGGAAATGGCTGCAAGCCCTTTTTTCTGGGCTGTGTCACTTTTCATCACAGAAAGTGGTTCTGCAACTAATATTTTAAGGTCTCCGCTGTCTCAGCAGCCTGTGGCACCACTTCAAGCTTCACTGGGAAAACAGCCGGAGCTGCTGGTCCTGTGGAAGTTCCTTCAGGTTACGGTCTTCTCGAGGGCTGAGCGCCCCAACTTGGCCTCTCCTCGTCCATCCTGCGCTCCAGTGCCAACCGTCCTGGGGACCTCTGCTTTCCTGTCCACGTTAGTCATGAAGACTGATGTTTAAAGGCCCTATTCCTTGCACTTACCTACCCGTGAGGCCACGTCTCCACCTGGCTTTGACCATGCTTAGGGGCTGCGTGATGTATCTGTACTGCAGATCACAGCCACGGTGCTTCGGGTGCTTTTTCTAAAAGGCCTTCACACCCTCCTGCAAGAATGAACGGGGCGAGCCTTGTACATGCATACACAGCCAACAGCTCCCCGGGAGATCGCTACACCGGTATTTAGAAAGCTTTCCGGTTTTGGTGAAGACCCAATCCAACGTCTTGTTGTTCCCAGGAAGCTGTTCCCATCACTTCAGGGGAAGACCGACTTCTTTCCAGGCTGATCTTAGGCACTTTTTCAGTCCTTAGACCCTGTTGGGTCTTTGCCAGCACTAATTCCCCTGGGGCTGGTTTGGCAGGACCGAGATACCAGACTAGGTGGTGCCAACCAGCCCGGCCAGAGTGGTCTGGCCATTGCTACCCTCACCACCCAGCCCTGTCCCCATGCAGGGAACAGCATGCGCCGGAGCTGCCTCCTTGGGAACAAGGAGACGGTCGGAGGGGGAAAGTCCTGTGTAAGCTGTGGAGTGAGCGGTGGAGACCTTGAAGAGGAGCTGGAGCAGGTAAGGAGAACCTTTAGGCTGGGTGGTTTGGCAGCGCGTGGGAACTGCTAGCCACTGCGTGACTTCTGCCATGGCTTCACAGGCTGCAGAGAAGCTGCTTCTGTTCAGGATTCAGAGCAGGATGCAACCAACTGATGGTAAGGCTCGGCCGAGCTGACTGTCCGGGGGAGAGGTCCAGCAGCCCCTGCCCTGGCTGCTCCATCACCTGAGCAGCAGCAGCTCAGCTCCCCTTGCTTCTAGCTGAACTTATGGAGGTAACTCCGAGTGAGGACCCATCCACCCTCCTTGCTGGCTCGCAAACCATGGGCGTTCAGCAGCTGCTAGGTGGACAGCTGAGCTGCTGAGGTCCCCAGCCTCAGAGGCAGAGGTGGGGTGAGCAGCTGGGGGCGGAACGCCTGCTGCTCCCGAATGCCGTGCTCTGCTGCTGGACGCGGGGATGCCAGAGCCGCTGCTCTTGTCACACGCAAGGTTAAAACCAGGCAGAAATCTCCTTCCCGGGCTTGATTTCCCACTATCAAAAGCATACCAGCACCCACAAATCCCCTTCAGAGCTGCCCTGACATGGGTGCCCCCCCCCCCGCTCCACCACCAGGTCCTGACCGGTGCCACGTACCGGCAGGGGATGAGTCCCATGGGGCCTGGCCCGCTCACTCTTCACAAAAATGGTCTTCCTTCGCAAAGCCTCCAAGTCTGCGCACAAGGATGGGGCTGTGGGTGACACCTCCACGGAGCACGAGGCAACGCAGGACAGCCTCGCCCTGGGAATTTTGCACCTCATTTTTGCAGCTGGGCAGTGGAGTCAGGAAAGGGTTAAAGCCCCCATCAGCAACAACTTTTCAAAGGAGGAACATTGGATCTCAGAAAGAGCATTTAGGGGCACAGACAGCCACGAACGCCCTCTGACCTGTTCAAAGGGGGGCTAATACCCCCCCAGCCCTCATCCCCAGCCTGCCACTGGTAGACCCTCACTGAGGGTGAGGCTGAAACCAGCCCAGAAGACGACAACCCCTTCCTTCTCCTGTGTTTTAAAAAGCAGGTGACTAGTATGCAGAAGGTGCAGGGCTGTGCAATGGCAGGGAGCAAGCCCACCCAAGCCACATGCGTGTCCCCAGCACATCCCTCGCGGCGTGGGCAATGCCAGCGCCACAGCTGAGGCACCTGCGAAATAACCCCTGCGGGTTATTTAGGGAGCCCGGCTCCAAACAGATGACCACAGAGGTGGGTATCTAGCTGGAAAGCCTGGCACTGCCACCCAGGCAGCACTGCAGCAGGCTCTGCCCGTGCCTGGGATCGGGGTGGCAGCACCTGCACCCAGCCTTGTGCACCCAAGCACCCACGGCAGCAGCCACCCTATCCCGGAGCCGCCGTCCCATCCCGGAGCCCGGCCCGTTCCCAGGGATCGTTACCAGGAGCTCGTGTGTTTGGTTGCAAACAGAGCAGGAACAGGAGCCAGGCGCTCGTGTTTGTGTGCCTGCAGTTGCTCAGGCAACTCGGGGTGGCAGCACCTGCACCCAGCCTTGTGCACCCAAGCACCCACGGCAGCAGCCACCCTATCCCGGAGCCGCCGTCCCATCCCGGAGCCCGGCCCGTTCCCAGGGATCGTTACCAGGAGCTCGTGTGTTTGGTTGCAAACAGAGCAGGAACAGGAGCCAGGCGCTCGTGTTTGTGTGCCTGCAGTTGCTCAGGCAACTCAGGGCCAGCCAGGAGCTGCCAAAACCGCCGGCGGCCAGGGCCGAGCCCACAGCACGGCTGCCCTGGGGTGGCACAGCCAGCCGAGAACCCACCGCCCGGGTGGGCGAGCGGGCAGAGGGGCTCTCGCTGCTCGGTCCCGCTGAACACAACCAGACCGGGGGCGTCAGTGCGGACGGGGTTTTATTGCAGAGCCAGGTTACAGCGCGGGTCTGCAGCATCCTTTGGTTTGGGCTTCACGAGGGCAGCGGGAGGCCACGGGGGTTCAGGTCAGAGACCTTTGCCAACAGCCAGGCAAGCCCAAGCTCTGCCGGGGTGCATCTCGGGGCCAAGCTGGGAGCATCCCGGCAGCACCGGCACTAACGGCACTGCAGGGTCTGAGCCTCCTGCGGTGCCGGGCAAGTGGCAAAACCGGGCAGCCCCGCGGCGAGGGCACTGCACAGGCAGGCACCGGTGGGGAGGGAAGGAGCCGGCTGTGGTGTAACTGGTGCAGGGTTAAGGCAGGTCCCCGGGAGGTCTGCAGGGAAGACAGGCTGAGGTCCCCGGTGGGACTGGCAGGGAGGGTGCCCCGAAAGCCGGGGCTGAGGTAGGGAAGGTCTGGGTGCCAGCGGGGCAGGGGAGCCCTGAGGA
>NW_008794457.1:1396486-1399409 GCF_000699145.1 Aptenodytes forsteri | reverse complement strand
GGGGAGTCACAGCATGGGGGGGGACAGACAGAACGCTGGGGCAGAGCACGCAGCCCGGCAACTTCCCAATCACATCAGCGCTGGGCGGCCGACATCCCGCCAGCCTGGGGCTGGCCCCAGCGCAGCCTCCCGGGCCCCACGTCACGCGGGCATGTCCCAAGGCTGACGTGAGCGCCGGCCCCACGGCCGACGTGCAGGGACCGGGGCGGTGGGTGCCACGGGCACCCGTCCCTACTTTTTCACTTTGGCGTCGTAGGTGCCCGCGTTCTTGTAGGCACTGACGTAGCCGCTGGTGTCCACGATGTTCTCCCGCCCGCTCTTGCCCTTGCCCTTGCCGCTCTCGTCGAAGCGCTCCTTGTGGGAGCCTGTGTACTTGGAGGTGTCCGTCAGCCTCTCCACGGCCCCCACCGTCTTGGCTTTCTGCAGTGGGGAGACAGGCAATGGGAGTCAAGAACATGCCCCATCCCATTCATCCCTTGCCCCACGCAAGCTCCTGACACCCACTGAGGACCCTGACGTGCCCACTGGACCTGTGCAATCGCCAGCCCAGCCAGGGCTATGGGGTCCCCCGGAAAGTGTCTCTGCTCTGCTGCAGGCAGAGCTCCGTCCTCCCCTCCCGACCAGCCCTCCTGCTCCCAGGGGCTCTTCACTCACTGTGACGCCCACGTTAATGGGCTCCTTCCCTGCCACCAGCTGGCAGATGGCTTCATACGCCTCCTCTTTGCTCTTGTCCTTAAATCTCTTGGGGGCCAGCTCCTCCAGCGCCTTCTTGAACTCCTCGTAGTTGATGACGCGGGCCGTCTTCCCTCTGCAAGCACAAAACCCAGGCTGCCATAAGCGCGTCCTCAGGTTGCACCTCCTGCAGCGCAGGATGAGCTGCATCATGGAGACCCCGGCTTTGTCCTCCACCAGCCTCGGGCACCTTGCCCATCTCCGAAACACAGCTACGGCCAGGGCAATCCCAGCTGAATGGGTCGGGCCGGGCACAGCCAGTGCTGAGCTCCAGGAGCTTTTCAGCCACATGCTGTTAAAGCCCTTGATGCTAAAAACCTCGCCCCTGCATGGAGGTGCCCTGGGACTTGGGTGCTGGTGGCAGGAGGGGACACGCATCCGTTCCCACCGCTCCCAGCCTGCATGGGATGACCAGCACCCTCTCTCCCCTGGCAGGCATCAGTCCTTCTCTGGTCAAATTCGGAAGGACGTGCACAGGGCATCTGTCCCACAAGCGCCTGTTCCTCATCTCCGGGGCAGCACAGCAACCCACCCTCTTACGCGCCAAAAACCTCCCGGTGCTCAGACCCTCCTGGCCCCACCAGGGAACAAGGGGATGCCCGGACAGAGGGTGCAGAGGGAGCAGGTTCTCCACCCATCCTTGCTCCTGCACCCTGGTGCAGAGCATTGGGTGTCAGCGTGTCCTCGGGGACCCCGAAAGCAGCCCCAGGCGCCTTTAGCTCTTCAGCTGCCCCTGTGACCTCTAAGGAGCAAAGACCGGAGTCCTTGCCAGGCTCAGGTGTGGACTGGCCAGGCCCAGGGATGGGCTGTGCCACGTCACACAGGACACCCCTGAGCACCCTCCTCTGCTCCCCGCGGCACCTTCTTGCTAGATGGGAACCTAGCAGAACTGGCCAGGGCCACCTCGATGGCTGGGAGCGGGAGCAGGGGCACAGCCTCTGCACCAAAATCTGAGCCCCCCCCCACCCCGCAAATTTGGATTAATTTATTGTCGGCTCTTGCAAAAGCAGCCACTCAAACTCCCTGAAGGCAGGAGGCCGCAGGGCAGCACCCGCTGCTCCATGCCGAGCGCAACATGGGAATGGACAGCTTGGGCATGCAGCCGGGGCGCCACACCTCCCCGGGGACCACCGCACCCAGGCACCGCCACCCTGCCGACACCGCAAGGGCTTCCGCAGCCCCTGAGCGGCTGCAGGCCCCAAAAAGCCAAGTCACTTACTTCACCTTGGAGAAGACAATGTCCACGTCGGTGCTGGTGACGCTTTTGCCGTCGGTGACTTTGCAGTCTTTGCACAGCTTGGCCCAGTTCTTCCCGTTCATTTCTTGCCCCGTAGCCTTGGTGTCGCCGTAGATGGCGAATTTGCGGAAGCTCTCTTCCAGGGACGCCATCTCAGTGCTCCCAGCCATGGGGCTGCAGGACGCGGGGCAGATGGGCCCGTTACCGCCCAGGCTCTGGCTGGCAGCAGCGGCAGAGCTCAGCTGGCTCTGCTCTCAGGTCTGCGAGGGCAGGAGGAGGAGGGCTGGCGAGGGCGGAGGGACTGCAGCAGGAGCAGGGCGTTGGCAGAGCCTGCACGCATGGGGTGAGGGCTGGCGGCAGCCTCTGACAAGCCCCGAGGCCAACAGCCGAGGTGTGTCTCGGGGGATGGAGGCTCCCGATTGAGAGCTGTCAGCAGCGAGGCTGTCAGCTCCAGGGGCTGGCGAGGAGTGAGCGCATCAGCTCGTCCCCTCGGGAGCACTCTCCGGGAATGATGCAATGCGTCCGCCTTCCTCCTGCTCGCCGATCGTGAGAAATGGCACCGCTGCCTGCCTCCAGCCCACCTCTCCCCTGCCAGCTGGCTCTGCCAACGGCCGCATCCTCCTGTGTGGAGCTGGCAGCACCCCAGCTCTGTGACCTGCCCCCCAGGGCTGGGCCAAACACAGTGCCCCGCAGCCAACAGCACCGGGGTGCCAAGTGACGGACGGGCCTCTGCGCCCCCGCACAGCGCTGTGGCCGCTGCCCCATCCCGGCTCCCCGCCTGCCGTCGCCTCGCCAGCCTCGCCCTGCCAGCTCAGCATCCTTGCCACGTACTGGGCAACCACAGCATCTCAGCCAGGGCTGGGCCAAGCGGTGCCCGAGTGCGGCCCCGGCACCCCGAGGCGCAGAGCGGGTACCTCGCCCAGTGCCCGGGCACGGGGGGGGCAGGATGGGCCC
>NW_008794457.1:1367044-1395856 GCF_000699145.1 Aptenodytes forsteri | reverse complement strand
CCCCTCCGCCACCCCACGAGGCCCTACCGGCACCCCGCCAGGCCCCTCCATCACCCCACGAGGCCCCACCATCACCCCACGAGGTCTTTCCTCCACCCCGCAAGGCCGTTCCCTCACCCCACGAGGTTCCTCCACCACCCTGCCCCCGCAGGCTCCCCCCTGGCAGCCCCCCTGTGCTCTGCCCTGCAGCCCTGTCCCCTGCACCACGCAGCCAGCGTGCCCCTCCATGGAGGAACCGGCCCCTCTTGGTGGGTGACATCATGGACCAAAGGCCACTGCCCAGGCTGTGGGGGCGAATGCCAACCGTCCTGGCGTGCCGGGAACCGCGGCGAGCACCTGTCCCCTCTGCACGGCCCGGCGGGACACCCTTGGAGCAACCCTGGGGTCAGCCAGCCACATGCCAGCGCTGCCCATCACGGCTGCTGGCTTCCCTTGCCCGGAGCCCGGCCACACGTGAGGCTCCCAGTGGGTGCTGCGGGCTGAAGCAGCACCCAAATATTGTGGTTGCCATGGAGTCCCGACACAACCCACATCACTTACTCACGGCCCCACCTCAGCTGTTCGTCCAGAGCCTGCTCCGACCGCGGTGCTCCCCTGGCACTCCCCGGCCTCGCTCCGGCGGGCACAGGGTGTTGTGTACAGCCGGCCGCAGCATCCCCAGGGGTTGTTCGTGCCGAGGGGATGCAGCGTGCAGTTTGCTGCTGCCATGCAGGGTCCTGCAGGTAAATCAGCAGCTTGGGGAGCTGGGCAGTGGCTCGAACAACACAGGCAGCCTTTGGCACCCTGCGGTCTCTGTCTGCCCTGGTCCCCGTGCAGAGGAGCTGCAGGGCAAGGACGAACACGGGTGTCCCCATGGCTGAGCTGCCCCAGGGGTATCGGTTCTGCTCTTGCACCCAGAGCCCTTTGCTTTGGGGTACGGCCCCTGTGACAATCTCCCCCTCTTGGCTGAGGGGCACATATTCTCTGCTGGGACCTTGCTGCCAACCCTTGACTGGACAAAGCCCTGAGCAACCCGCTCATACTGATCCTGGCTTGGAGCAGGGTCTGGAGACCTCCAGAGGTGACCACCAGCCACCTCTGCGAGCCTGTGATTTGGGATCACGAACTTTACCTCCCGCCCCGGAGGTGAGTGCCAGGGCTGGTGTCAGAGGATGCAGGCATGCCACAGCACTTGGCCGCTTTGGGTAGCCCCAGGTGGTCACAGCCTGAAGCAGTGAAGGACCCCACTTTGTCATGTCCCCCAACCAGCCTTGTGACCCCTCCATCGGCAGGAGCTGCTGTTTCACAGCCCAGCCAGAGGCAGGGTGCCAACCCATGGCTGCCAGGTTGCAAGGACATCCTGGAGGGGACAGTCAAGAGTGGGCAGGACAGGTGTGGAGGCTCATCTGGACCAGCCTGATGCCAGAGTCCAGGCAGACCTCGCCAACGAGTGTTTCTCCTCCGTCTGGCTTGTCCTGGTAGAGCTCAAACATGGCCAGAGAGCCTGGGCGCTGCACGGAGGAGGTGGCACCAGGAGGACTCTGTCCTGAACACGCATGCTTCCAGCTCTTCATAAAATATGAAAGCAGGTCCCAAAGTGCAGAGGCTCAGAGGTTACAGTGGCTGGCTGTGAAGTGGGAATTTAAACCGGCCTCCGCCCGGGCCAGCAAGGACCTAGGGCTGCCGTCCCACCCTGCGGAAAGTGAGGAAGGGCTGCTCGCCTGCTCTCTGCTTTAAGGAGAGGGCAATAATTGGGGCTGCCATAGCGAGGAGGGTGGTTAAATATTGCTGAAGGTACAGCCTTGTCCTTAGCTTACCCTGCAACTCCTCACCGAAGCAGGTGTCTTTGGCTCTGCTTCCAGCTGACAGCTCCGGAGAGGAGCCCAGGTAACGCCGGCTGGAGCATCCAGCCCGCAGCAGCTCTGGCAGAGCTTGGCAGCAGCAGGCAGCACAAAAGCCCAGACTGACCCAGCTGGCAGCAGGCAGGAGCCGAGCCGGGGCTGGGCATGTCGGCAGCTCTTCTGCTGGAGCTCCAGCCGGCCCTGGGGACTGCAGAGCCCGAAGAGCCAAGAGGCGGCACATGGGGAGAGCCGGGCGAGTGGGGGGCACCAAGCCAGGGCTGGCGAGTTGCCCCACGGGGTCAGGTTGAGCAGGTCAGTTTTCGGTTCCTAAGGGCCAGGGTTTGTTGTGCGTTTGTTGTCACCATGACAGCCCTGTTGGGACAGAGCACAGTCCTTGGCCAGCTCCTGCTGTTCCTCACGCAGCCCAGAGACGGAAGCCCGGGAGGAGGCTGTGACTTGGTCCGGAGCCCGTGGCGCAGGCAGGAGCTGAGGAGGAGGTTGCACAGGTCCTGTGGGGTGGTGGAGGAGCATGGACATAGCTCAGTGCTCAACTCCCTGGGGACCTTTCCCTTCTTGCGATTTCCAATAAAGGTCAGGAAGTTCCCAGGCTGTCTCCTGCCCTGGAGAGCTTAATGAGCTGTGTAACTCCAGCGCTTACCCCAGACACACTGAGGCTCACAGCTCAGTGTCACCGAGACACGGCTTCAGATGCCGGGCTTGTCCCTGCTAGGACCATGTCTGTCTCCCTGCCTTCACACAGAGTCCTGGAGTGCTGTGACTGCTCCAGGGTGCAGCTCAGAGCTCGCACAAGAGCACAAGCACGACCCCGGAGCACCCTCTGCGCTCACCCTCCGTCCTCTTTGCCTCTCGCCTCCCCCGGGGCTGGGCACCGCAGGCTCCCCGGAGTCATCTTGTTTCAGGAATGAGTCGCTGGCTCGGCCGTATCTGGGGTGGGATGAGGTTATGCGGGAACGCTGCTTCTCTAGCGCAAGTTGCTACAAAACAGAGGGAAGTGTTTCGGAGGTTGTGCAATATGTATACGGTAACCCCAGCAACAGCATGTCCACAAGGCATTAATGGGTCTTAGCTGCGGCTGATGAGCGGCGCGATCGCGGCGTGCGTGTGTGCGTGCCGGGTGTGCCAGCAGCGCGCAGAGCCAAGGGGGGTCTGCCGCTCGAGCTGGGGTCCCGGCTGCGATGCACAGCACAGGGCAGAGAGGAGGAGAAAATGTACCCTCCTCTGGCAGGAGCTTCCTCCTCCCTCCCTGCAGTTCAAGGAAGCCCCCTGAGATGCTCTCAGGACGTGTCGAAAACAGAGCCCGGGAACAGACTCACCAAAAATCATTTCCCAAAGGAAGGTCCCCTTGACTTCAAAGAGAAAACTAAGAAACTTGAGTCACACCCAAAGATGAAAGCAAGCAGGGCGTACGTCCCATGCCAAGGCTGAGAGAGGAACGCGCTGCAAGGCCTGGCACAGCCGCTGGCAAGTGGCCAGGGACCGGGATCTCTGATTTTAGAGGACTCCGGAAAGCTGTCACCATCCTGCAAATGCATTGCTTGCTCCTGATGAAAAGCCGCAGAGGCTCATGGTGGGAATGGCCAGTCTAGGGCACTGCCTCCCGCTGATGGGAGAGTTCGTGCCCTGGCAAAAAACCTTTTATTTAGTGCTGGAGAAGGGGCTCAGGGATGCCAGACCTCAATGTTTCTGCAGCGATGGGGAGCTGAAGGCATCAGGAGTTCCTCTGTCACCTCACCCAGCTCTCTGATGGCCTCGGGCTGTCAGAGAGCTCGCGGTCACTGCAATCCTCTGATGTGGTGGCCGGGACCGCTCTGCCTGCACGCTGGCCTCTGCAGCGGTACCCTAATGCGACTCCTTCCTTTTGGTTGCTGCCACAGGTCTGCTATGGAGCTTCCTCACCCAGTGCAGCAGCCGTGAGCCTTGCCTGGGCAGCAGAAACGCCCTCGGCACCTGAACCCGCAGGTATCAGCATTAGGGTCCCAAAAGGACAGAAACGAGGTGGGGAAGGAGCGAGCCGGGGCTGTGCCTGCCCCTGCCGTGACCATCCTGGAAAGGTGCCACCTCCCTGCCGTGGAAAACTTCCATGACTTTGTGGGATACCACACACAGCACCCAAAGCCGGGGTCCTGAGGGCACGTGTATGTTGCAAAGCGGCATCTGCAAAAGGCCCTCCCGGCACGAAGCAGCTCGGCTGAGATGCTCAACTGCACTTGCGAAGGTTCATCCTCACTGGGAACTGATCTGGGGCAGACAGCAGTTCTCCCAGGAGCTAAAACCATCTCAGTCTCACCATTTTCATTCTTGGGTGCCCAATATGCATCTTCAACAGCCCTCCTTTATGTGGTTGTGGTGAAAACACAAAACCCAGCCCAAATCAAATGCCGCCCGGCACACACAATCCTGCCTGCCGCCCATGAGGTTCAGGAGATCGGAGTCCGATGCTGGCAGCGCTGGGAGCCCGTCCTGCTGGGGCCTGCCTCTTCGCTCAGCATCCAGCTGCCCCAACGCACGGACAAGGTATTGCACGTTTTGCAGCCTTGATTTATTCTGCCTCCTCCGGCACTCCATGCAGTGCAGAAAACGTTCCATGTCTCGGCCGAAGGCAGCAGAAGGATGTCTTCCCCACCTCCCAAATCGGGGTCCCCAGGGCATCCTGTTGGCATCCAGCAAAAAGCGTGGGCTCCTGCTCCTCGCGGGGAAACCTGCGGGGTGGGACAGAACCAGTACAGCCCAGCAGCGTGTGGGGCTCTGCACTGGTCGTCGGGGTCTCTGGAGGCGGAGACCCTTCTCAGGTGGGTGTTCGTGTGCGTGGCAGGGGAATTTGGGGCTTACGGGCCGTTCTCAGTAGGACAACTGGCAGGTGAGCACAGCCTGGGAAGGGGAGGGCAACTAAATGGTGAACCTGAGGGTGAGCCCCGTGCTCCTGGAGAGTGTCATGTCCCAGCGAACTGCTAGCAGTGTAGGACATCCCCTTCCTTCCCAGCGTGTCCTCGGAACCTGCCGCCTCGAGACTATGCCGGGCCTTTCTTTCCCTGGACGTATGATAGACCAGGAAACCCGGCTCCACTCACCCCAAAGGGCGCAGCAGCCTTCCTGCAGCACGGTGCACAGCCGGCCTGGCCTCCTCCCTGTGGCGCTCGCCCGGCTGCAGCGCAGAAAGCAGGCTGGAGTTACGTACCTCCTGGAGAAGGTGGTCTACCCCCTACCCCTCAGGGAAGGCGGTCCATAGAGACCTACGGAGAGGGGACCGCTGTCACCCACACACAGGTTAAGGTGTTAAGCCCAGCTGGGACATCAGAGGTGCAGGGAAAAGTTGGGGGGGGACATCAACTGGGCAGATAAATGAATGACTGCAAAAAAGGAGGAAATATTTAGCAAAGGGCATAGAAAATTTTATTGTGGACAGAGCTACTGAAGAGCTCCATACACGACTTTGGGACAGGTTCTGCATGGACAAAGGGTAAGAAAACACATGAGGTCTGCTCAGGGGCACCTGCTGGAGAGAAATTACCAATGCTTTCTGGGTGGAGGGACAGCACGCCTTTGAAAACCCTGAGCCCAGCATTACCGCAGGGTGTCGTTCTCTTGGATGACAGCAGACGTGAGGAGAAACAACTGGAAGGACTTTACCCAGGATCCATCAGCGAGCAGACGCCCTGGTCTCTGCAGACAAGCAGTGCCATGCCTGCTGGTCCACAAGGGTTGGTCCCCCACACGCCTGCTTTTCCAAAGGGTCACGCTGCCAGCGGGTACCACTGGTCACAGCAGCAAGGGAAGCTGCAAGGAGCGTGAGCACAGGCCAACCCTTCCTGCAAATTCAGACGTAATGACTTCAACAGCTACTTGAGACTTCACTTTTGCTGATCAACGGCTCACGTAATTCGGAGACTTCACTTTTGCTGATCAACGGCTCATGTAATTCAATGAAGAGTCAAGGCTCCTCGTTCCAGCTCTTTCAGGAGTCAAAAATCAGGCAACAGAGAAGGACAGTAAGACAGCCCTTTAAAGAAGCCTGGGGTCAGTGATCGTATCTACGCTGCCTTGCCAGAACTTCCCAGGGACTGTCCCAGGGAGTGCTCGGCCTGGATGGTCCTGTCTATGAGCCACACTCACCCCATAAACCCTTCAGCAAAGGGAGGACTCCCCTACTCCAACCTCAGCTCTGCAAGGATCATGCGTTCCCAGGAGCAGCTGCAGCACTTTGCCTGCTCCTTGAAGGCAAGCACTACTTGAAATGTCCACTGCATGAGCACCACACAGCGTGGTGTTGGCCAGGTGATAGTGCTGGGGTGCTTCCCGAGGGAGCTGGGCCAGCTGCCGGCATTCACGGGTGCTACTGGAATGGGGAGAGGCTTTCAACGTACAGCAGGTGCCTTCCTGCCTCTCTCTGCTGAAGTGAGCTCTCCAGAAGGAAAACCGTCTGGGCCTAAAGTTCCAGGGGAAGTGGACTTTGCGTGCACCTCAGAGCAGCACAGAAGCCAGCGTGAGCACTGGGATGACGGGCAACAGCCGGGCTGGGAAGCGCATACATCAAAGCCAGGAGTCCAGCCTGCCTGTCCCGTGTTGGCTGTGCCCAAAGAGCATCTGTCCCCAGATATCCTGTCCTGTTCTGAATCATTTCTGATGAATGCCTGCAGACTGAGCCAGGCAAGGGGAGGAACAGCTTAGCTCGACTCACGTGCTTTCTCTTGTCCTTCCCTAACCTACACCCACTGTGGTCTGGAGAAAGGGGTTTTTTGTGGTTTCCATGCATCAAAACATTTGGTAGGGTGAATAAAGACTTCCCAGACTTCCTCTTTTCTACCGGTGCACCTATGTGTTCGCACACGCCAGCAGCGTGCAGCAACTGGGGGCCTGTCCAGAAACGCTGCAACCGGCCAAGCCCGCTGCTCAGGGCGCCGGCTGTGCCGGGGAGGCAGGGGCTGTGCAGGTGCCGGGGCTGCCAAATGACAAATCGTGTCAGGCCCATCCATACCGGTGGCAAGGCCCATCGGGATGCGTGCGTAGCTGCTATCCCAGGCTCTGAGGTTAGCTGGCTGCTCGGCAGATCTGAGCTTGCTGGCGGCCCCGGTCTCAGCGCTCAGCCAGGAATTTGAAACGGGGCATGCTGCCTGGGGAAGCCAAGAGGGCAGGGAAAGCCAAGGCGCTGCAGCTCGGCAGCCCAGGCAGCTCTCTGCTTCTCACCACCAGCACAGGGTGCTGTGACTCGAGGCACTGGCTACATGCCCCGGTGTCTGATGTGGGATTTTTCTGCAATACAGAGACTCCAGGCTTGGCTGTGGACTAATGTGGATCTGGCAGCCCAGGCAATGGAAAGGTTTCAGGACCTGCTGTATCCCAGAGCTTCTGATGAGAAAGCTGCTCTGCGGGGCACCCTGGGCTGCTGGGAAGGTGGAGCAAGTCAAACTACGCCGCCTTACAGAATACATGCTGGTGAACTTGGCTTGAGGGCGTCCAGTGGAAAGCGGTACAGGGACAGGACAATCCTGAGGTTACTCCCTGACCACCTGCTGAAGCCCCTGCGCGTGATCCAAAGACTGACAGGGTGTAGGCAGATGGGAAATTTAGTTTTCAGGGTGCAGGGAAGAGCAGAGATGCAGCCTCGTTCTTCCCCACGCACTCTCCCAGAAAGTTACCGCGGTACTAATGTGCAGAGGGCCAGGAGGGTACAGCCCCTTCCTATGGAGAGTACTCTAGTTCTCTCTAGCAACATGCCTACCTCAGGTTTGCCACCTTATTGCCTCTTGCCTTTGGTCGTGCATGAGAAACGTCTCACTGCAGTCTGACGGCAAGCACACGGAGCAGGGATGAGTCCCTCAGCACTCTACGGAGTACTAACGCTGCGGTCCTTAACCAGTGGCAGCCCTGGGCACACCCCTATCCGGGGAGACTGTTCCCCCTTGACAAGGAGAATGGAACTGGGCGCAGGGGCACTCCTGGCTCAGGAAGAGGCAGCCAGAAACAATGATGCAGCAGGGTTTTTACTGCCTCTCAGCTAGTTCTGCTGGAAGATGGACAGCATCAGGTAAAGGGACGCTGCTACCTCCAGCGAAAAAGACGAGTCACTGGAGTCAAGATCTTTGAACGGCAACACACAAATAGAAAGAGAACCTCTTGCCTTGTCCCCAGAGGCTATGGCTTTGGACAGCTGATCACTAGGCCGCTGTGGTGTTTGTCCTTATGTCCTTAAAGCACGGATCACGTCTGCCCACGTGCTGCTTGCTGGTGCATTTTCTGTGGTGCGGCTCGGATGTGCTCTCACTGGGCTGGGGCTGAGAGACATGAGGTTCTCCGCTGCTCTTACTTACAAACACAGCAGGGATCTTAGAAAAAAGTTCCAAGTCTTGTTCCACGCGTCTGTCTGTCTGGCAGCTTTTCCTTTTTACCTTGTGCCCAGAATACAGATTCTTCTTCCTGTCACCTCTGGGATTGTCTGTGGACAAGGGATAGTCTTGAGAGTTGCTTGAGCTATTCTTAGGAGGCCCGTGAAGGGCAGTGCTCCCAAGGCGAGTCTGAGCCACAGGAATCTCATCCATGGACTCGGCGGACTCTGAGTGATAGTCAGCTGGGGGTCCCACCGCCTGGATGAGGCCGGTGCTGCTGGGGGGCACAGCAGCTCTCGGAGGAAAAGCTGGCACTAAGAGGCGAAGGCTGTGGGAAGATGAGGTGGCAGCAGCCATGGCTGGGAACTCTACAGATGGAAAGAAAGGGAGAAGAAAGCTTAAGAAGAGAGAGAGAGAGAGCCCTCAGCCCCACAAAGACATCAACAAGCCCAGAAACTCTGACATGGCTGATCCACTAGTGTTAAAGAAAATCATACTTGTATTTATGCAAATTAGATATGAAAATGTAGAGAACTCTACACTCAGCAGTGTACCCAAGTCTGATCATTTTAGAGTATCTCCAAGCACTCAGAAGCACTCATTTTCCCTTCTTAGGCAAATTAACTTTCCGCCAGTGCTGGGTTTTCATGACACACTTCATTTCTGTGTGCCAGCAACCAGAAATGCAGTTCAGAAGCAGAGAAGCTGACCGGTGCGCTCCCACCTGACTGGGGATCTGGGAAAGAGGGCCAAGGTCTAGCGTGTGTTTTAGATCTGCCCTCCGTTGCTGAGGAAGAAGCTTTATGCGTCTTCTTTCTTCTTTTTTTCTGTCGCTGTGAAAACAAGTGGCCCAAGAGAAGGGAAGTCACTTCAACAGCCCAAAGTAACGAGACACTCCGTTTTTTTAATTGCTACCTCTCTTTAATTCCTCCTATTTTTAATAATGAGGATTAAGTATGACCCAAGTCCCAGAATATTTTATAGTTTAGGACTGAGTTACTATAAAGCAATGACAGAGAACAGGTATTTAACGAACACACACATTATCTGCATCCAGCGATTCTCTGTGTGTAGGTACCTTTAAGCTGTCGTCTCATACAGCTGGAGGATGTATGAGAGACTGGTGGACAAATGCATTTCTAGAGTCAAACTAGAAGAGGGGACCAAAAGTCACATAGCACAGGACATCCCAAGAGAGAGATAGCTCTTGTCCAAAACACAAGTATAGTTGAAAAGGATTTTTTCTTATCAGCTAGATGACAAGATTTTGATCAATAAGCCTGGAGGAAAGGGGGAGAGCACCACCACCTGCCATTTGAGCAAGGGGGGAGAGCATCTGGACGTAGGTACATGAATATCAAGAGCACGGAAAACTTGACTTTGGACAGCTGTTTCATACACTCAAGCTTCGTATCCACACACACCCCATCTTTCCCTGGGCAGATGCTTTAACGTCCATATTTGAACATATAAACTGTTGGATTTTGCTCTACAGAAACATGCACAGCTTGTTACATCAACAAAGTAGTAAAGATACAGTCACTGAACTGCACTGGAGCAGCAAGATATTGCATTACAGCTGTATTACAGCTAGGCTGAGAGCTTATGAGGGAACTGCAGAATATATCTGATCACATGTGTGAGCTGAGACAGGAGAGTATCACTTGATTGTAGTGACTGCAGGGCACAGCCATACCTGCAGATACATGCTGAGGACAGGGAGGGCATGTGTACGAAGGAGTTAACCACAGCCCGCACTCGAGTGAGCGTGCACCCATGCAACCTGGTGAATCGTCAGCTGCAGAGGTTATGGTGTCCCTTGCAGAGGGACCTGGACAGGCTGGATCGATGGGCCGAGGCCAATTGTATGAGGTTCAACAAGGCCAAGTGCCGGGTCCTGCACTTCGGCCACAACAACCCCATGCAGCGCTACAGGCTTGGGGAAGAGTGGCTGGAAAGCTGCCTGTCGGAAAAGGACCTGGGGGTGTTGGTCGACAGCCGGCTGAACATGAGCCGGCAGTGTGCCCAGGCGGCCAAGAAGGCCAATGGCATCCTGGCCTGTATCAGAAATAGTGTGGCCAGCAGGAGTAGGGAAGTGATCGTGCCCCTGAACTCGGCACTGGTGAGGCCGCACCTCGAATACTGTGTTCAGTTTTGGGCCCCTCACTACAAGAAGGACGTCGAGGTGCTGGAGCGTGTCCAGAGAAGGGCAACAAGGCTGGTGAGGGGTCTGGAGAACAAGTCTTATGAGGAGCGGCTGAGGGAACTGGGGTTGTTTAGCCTGGAGAAGAGGAGGCTGAGGGGAGACCTCATCGCTCTCTACAACTCCCTGAAAGGAGGTTGTAGCGGGGTGGGGGTCGGTCTCTTCTCCCAAGTAACAAGCGATAGGACGAGAGGAAATGGCCTCAAGTTGCGCCAGGGGAGGTTTAGATTGGATGTGAGGAAAAATTTCTTTACTGAAAGAGTGGTGAAACATTGGAAGAGGCTGCCCCGGGAAGTGGTGGAGTCCCCATCCCTGGAGGTATTTAAAAGACGAGTAGATGAGGCTCTTAGGGACATGGTTTAGTGGACATGGTGGTGTTGGGTTGACGGTTGGACTTGATGATCTTAGAGGTCTTTTCCCAACCTCAATGATTGTATGATTCTATGATTCTATGATTTTATGGTATGTAGCAAGTCTCCTGCTTACCTGAGAAGGGACCGCAAAGTGAAGAGACGGGAGGTCAGAGGAGGAGCTCTGCTGGGGGTCAGCTTCATCATCGCGGACATAGAGCTTTGAAAAGCTAAAACACACAGCAGATATACAAGATGCTTCCCTTAGACATGACTTAACTCTGGTGCTTCCCTTAGACATGACTTAACTCTGATGCCCGCTTTGCTTGCACGTACACATCAGCCTGACCGAAGCATCCCCTGCCTTGCACAGCATTCCCAGCAAGACTGCAGGGTAACTTTTCCTGCACAACTGTGCGAGATATGCAGGGTTTCTTCTCCCTTCCCCGGGGACATGAGTTAATAGGCAAGGATTAATTAAGAGACAAGGATGCTGTTTTCCCATGAGTGTTGCCTGTGTTATAAATTTTGCTGTCGTGATTCATCTCTTGACAACCTGAAAGCATATAACTATAATGAGCTCAATATAGGAATTACAGGACAAATCAGGCAGCTTTAAAGTAATTTTAATACAAAACAGCCTAAACAGAGTATTCTAGGGAAGATATTTTCCCAGGGGAGGGGAGGCAAGTAGTCCTGCAGGTATTTATCCTCCTGAAACTCAAAGATTTCACCATGCCTTGGTCAAAACATTGGTGCTCCCTATCCTCCTAAGTACTTTTGTCTTAGGGTCCATCAGTGACTTTGATGACAATTTCCCATTCACCATACATGCTGCTGGGAGACTCCTATCTATGACTTTACTCACCCTTTTCCTGAAGTTACTGTTGAGAATTCCTCTTCTTGAATACCAGGGTCTGTATAGCCAGAGTTACCTGAAAAAAAGTCTGCTTCCTGGAAAAAAAAAAAAAGAAAGAAAGAAAGAAAAGAATGAACATTTTCAGACCAATATGGACACAGAGTGGAGAAGAGGGATTTTCACTACAGAGATGTCTTCTTCCTCCTTCCTCAGCCACAGGCCAGACATTTTCTGTCCTTACAGAACAGTTTCAGCTGTTCACTTTTTTTTTCAGCACAGCTGAAACTCAGCAGGAGTCTGCTGCTTAAGAAGATGGAAAACCAAGATTGAGACAATTAGAAGTCCCTGATTCATTCATTTAGTCCAGCCAGTATTTCATGTGACTCGAAAACAAATTACACTTACGGAGACCAGCTTAATCATTTCTTGGGACCACATTCAAAATATCACTTAAAGCTTCCATTAGTTATACCGTTCAATCACAGGAGCTAAGCAGTGAATGCAAAAAACTTCTTTTAAATTCAGAATGGAGGTGAGGAAAATGAAAGCATGCAACACAGAGGAAAAACATAAAGTATTTTCTGTTTCTTGTGTGAATCCTGTATGGCTAATAACTGCTGTTTTTTAAAAAAGAATGTGATATATTGCTCATTTGGCTCAGCTATAGATGAATTCAAAGTAATGCCATCCTGAACTTTAAAATTGCATACTTTCATAAACATATAAGAAGACGCAACGAATAAGCCTCCTAAATCCAAGTGCCTGCATTACAGAAAAGGGCTCCCAGTTCTCCCTCAAAAGGACACAGTTAAGATGGTCAGAGTCCCACGTGAGGCAGGGTATGAAGCCCCGTTGTCAAAAAGGATAAACCGTGCTCAGGAGAACCTTGACACTACTTTTCAGCTGCTCTTAAACTTGAATAATTAGCAAGACAACTTCCTCTTAAAACATTTTAGTGTGTAGTGACTATAAAGACACACATACATTTTAAGGCAACTTTTAGGTGGTAAAGACGGAGGGATTTTAAATGCGATAGGCATTAGCTTCCAAAAAAGCTTAAGCAAGCTCATGAAGACCTATTTGTCTGAACAGCCTGCTCAGCAAACTTGAGAAAATGAAGTCAAAGTTGGACGTCCCACAAACGGGTTCCTGAGAGACCCAGGGCCTCTGCACTTCAACAATTCATAAACAATCGACAAAAGAGCAGAACAGTGAGATGAAGTCTGATGATGATACTCCCTTATGTAAGGCAATAAAAATGAAAGCCAACCGCAGAGAGCTGCAGAAGACTCTTGCAATATTGAATTACGGGGTGATAAAATGGCACATGAAAATCAATATTGCTAGATGTAAAGATGTAAAGCGATGCACGTGGGAAAAGTAGTGTAAACTTTACATACAAAGCAACAGTCTCTGAACTAGAAAAGGATTCGTGGAGCTGCACATTCAGTGGCAGCCAAGAAATCATTTCAGATTATAGGAATGAAAAGGAAAAGCATTAAAAAAAAAAAGAAAATAGTTTCATGTTACTGAATAAATTCATCGGCAGCCTGGACACTGGATTCTCTATAGTGTTCCAGCATCTTCCCCCACAGAAGACCTGGAAGAAGGTACAGAGAAGAGCGACAGGACCAATGAAAGGTATGGAGCAGTTTCTGTACAAGAAACAGCTAATGGGTCAGGGCTCTTCAGTCAGGAGAGGAAATACTCAGGGCAGATATGAGTGGAGAAAGCAAATGGGGAATAATTGTTTACCATCTCTCTAACACAACATTCAGGGAGCATCAAATGAAAAAAAAAATAGGTAGTCGTTTCAAAAGAAACCGAAGGAAGGCTGCTGCACTTTTGACACAGCATGGAAATAAGCTGTAGCACTCACTGCCATGGGATGCTGCAGGTGCTAAATGTTACATGGATTCAAGAAGAAAAGATAAAAGTTTGTGTGAGAAACCAGCAAATATAAAGCCGTTCGAAGCTCTGTGCTCCAAAAGCCCCTAACACATATTCCCAAGTGCTGGGAGAGGGTACTGGGGACTACAACTCTTGCACTCCCTCTCAGCGTTCACAATTTCCACAGTTGGCCGGTGTCAGAGCCAGCACTCCGGTCTGATCAACTCTGGCCAGCCTTCTTTACACGCTAGAAGAGATACTTCCAAAATTACTAGCTGCTTTTGAACATCTTGGCATCAATGTCTGGAGTCTCAGTACTCGTGTGATTGTTAGATAAGACAGTTGCCAAACTGGAAGGGCTTCAGGCCTGTTGCCTTTTGTAACATGCTCTGAGTTTAATTGGTCTCGTAAAGGAAAAAAGGAGTTGGGAAGGAATTTGCAGCTGTTTTATAGGTGGTAACATCAAATTTGAAGGGAATTGGTTTAGCAATCCCAAACATTAGAACTTTCTGATTTGAGAATTATGCTGCTTGGGGCTATTATAGGCAGGGTTTATCCAAGTGCAGGATTAATAATCTGCAGAAATTGACCACATGTATTTCAAATAGAACTTGTAACTCTAGTCAGATCATCGCTCATCATCGACCGAACACCAAATGTACATAAATGTTTCCTCAAATCTCCTTGGGGACCAAATTCTTAACATTTACATTCAAGCCCCATGCACCTGAGTCACCAATGAAGGGGACCACACACAATCTCGTGTCACTGTGAGCGTACGGGCCGTAGGTCTTTTCAGAGGAAAGCACGCCGTGGCTGAAATGAGCTGCAGCAGGAGACATCCTCGTAAGACTGCGCAGAGTAACTGAAAACGATCAGGATTCAATGTCCACAGCATACAAACAGGACTGCAGGACTGGCATTTCAAAGGAGATTAAGAAATTATACATCTTGAGAATATCATGAACAACTTCTTTCCAAGCAGGGAATGAAAGAGCTTTTTTGTCCATTTCAGCCTTCTATAAATTACGTATAACCAAAGCAGCCACATAAAAGAAAGCAAATCATTAGAGCTGACTAGCAGAAGCAAATGGAAGAAGACTCGATCAGTAGAAAATACAATGTTCTCTCAGTGTGACAAAAACTACAACCACAGCGCAGAGTCCCAGCCTCCCTCCGCTCCCACAGTTGTTAGCGGGACAGCCAGCATCCTTCAACTGCAACAGCAAGACAGATCCACCCTTTCCAACTGGGTTGTCGGGATTCAGCTTTTACTCTTGCCGAAAACAGACTGCTAAATCGACAGACCGCCCAAGTTCATTGCAAATCCTGGCCATGCTCAGACCTCCTCTGGAGGCTGAATACCAGCTGTGTCCACCCCAGTGGTGGTGGTTACAACTTCAGGATGAATTCAGCTCCCTTGCCCACTGTGGCTGCTCGTATCATCCACTTCAGTGACAGCCAGTGCCCTGAAATGTTGTCTGGCTGGAGGGGAGGCAGAATTGAACAGGCAAAAATGGTTCTTGTCCCAGGGAAAGTGGGTCTGTTGCAAGTGTTGAGGCTGAGAGTGAAGACTAGGTTCATCTTAACCAGACATTGGAAGAGGGAAACAATATTGAAAATGTGAGGGAAGCTGAGTAAAATCTGTGTTTATTATTTAAAACCAAACCTCACCAACCTGAATCGGTGTCCAGAGCAAGTTCAAAGCTTTAGGAATGTGAAAAAAATCACATCCCAGCTGGCCTCACTATGAAAGCCAGCTCCCTGGTATGAATGCAATTAGGCATTAAAGCACTGGGTTTGGTTTAGCTTAGATTTCTTTGGACTGCTATGCAACTGCCTACAGAAAAAACTGTTACTTGCACACGCTGCTTTGGGTATAGTAATAGAGGCAAAGGCTGTATATGTCCAACTGTTTTGCATTTTTTTGTGACATCTGAACCACTTAAGTGTGCAAAATTAGGGCTTTTACTTCGTGCATGTTCTGAGAAGGATTCTACAAGTACATAAGAATCCTTTAACCTGAACAAGAATCCTTTAACCTGAACATAGCCGAAGATTTAACCGCAGACAAACATGGAAAACTGAAGCCAAAACCAACACCCAAGCTTGAATAAGGGTCAAAAACAAGGATTAAAGGGGAAATGCATGTTTCTTCTTACTCCCTAAAATGAATGAACACTTAAGACAAAAGTGGGAAGAGGATGATTTCCATTTTATGCTTGCAACATCTTGGATCAATTACAAAGGATTTCTGTGTTGAAGCTAAAGAAGGCTGTAGTCCACACAGCTTACAAAAGGCAAGTCACTTGGTGTTCTCCTACTCCAATCTATTTGTTTGTGTTTATCTCTTGGTTGCTATGTAAGAAACAAGGAAAATCTGGTGGGTTAACATTTTTCATAACAATGTTACTGGGCATCATCCAGTCTTTCTTGTTCCCCAAGGTACTAACTGCAGTCCTGAAACACAGAACTGCTTTTCACCCTGCTTCTTCCAGGCTTGCTGCTTCCAATTAACCATATTCACACATATCTAGATAAGCACCAGTGCAGACAGGAGAACATCATTGAATGGCTACATCCCAAATGTGCACACACTCAGAGTCCACCCCTGTTCAAGTATATTTTCAATATCAATCAAAATTCAGTAACTAGGAAATGATTAGAGCTAATGCTTTATTATTGTTTTAATTTTCATAGTAAGCAAAGCTCTATGAGACAAAGTGCCAAATATTTTTGTTGTTATGGAAACCTCTGTTTAAACTGAAAGTTCAATTTTTCCAAGACAGTAAAAAAATATGTATGAAAAGCTGGGGTCTCCACACGAAAGGGAGTTAGCTCACTTTCCCCTTTGCTTTGATAGGGAAGAACTACAAATGAGTCCGGACAGATCCCAGTATCTCTACACAGAATACTTGGATGAAGCTTGGATTTAATTAATGTCTTATGAAATATAAAACTGGTTGTATCATAGGTAACTTACTTGCATAAAACTAAAAGTTACACGGGATCGCAGAATCGCAGAATAATTTAGACTAGGAAGAATTTCTGGAAGTTTCTAGTCCAACCCCCTGTTAAAGCCAGTACAGAATTTGTCCAGTCAAATTTTGAGTAACTCCAGGGATAGAGCTGCCTTGCGGCAAAATAAATTACGCTGAACCTCTCAATTCATAGTGGAATATATATGCCACTGCAGAGTGTAACAGCATTAAAGAGCTTGTAGAACTCTTTTTACAGAGATACAGATCAACATCGTGGTAATCACAAGGACCCTTATCGCTACGTAGACTCAATTCAAAGAAAAGCAGATGTCTGGGTCATTTCTGAACACGATTGGTGTCCTTTTCCTTTTCAAGATAGTTCAACTATTGGTATTATTAGCTGCTTGATGATTAGCCCCAGTTTCTCCAGCCTTAGAGCCTGTCTCACTTTCAGTCGTGACCTGCGATACCGCTCACATAAGCCAGCAGGACGTGCACTGCCACCCAAACAGATGGCCCTGTCCTTTCCAGTGACAGGACCCTTCCCACTCTTCAGTCACCCTCCTTTGTGCTGACACAAGCATTTATGTGACTGCTCGGTGAACCAAACGGGAGGGAGCTGGGCCAGCTAAACACGAGCTCAACTATTTTTTTTAATAAAGTTTATTCTTACCCAGATGAGTTCCCCCACCCTGTTCACTGCATGACTGTAACGAACAGCTGCGCTGGCAGAAGAGAATAGACAGTGCAGGGCTGAAAACAAGTGGTGGAGGAAGAGAGTGGGTGGGATTGATCCCTTTGAAAGCAGTACTTGGTTATGCCTAAAGCGTTCATCAAATTACAGGCCTTACACTTTCTCACATCCTCCTCAACTCCACCAAAGTACCTCTGGAGTCTTATCTCTAGCAACTGCCTCTAAAATTTGGAGCTCGCAGAAGTGAAGCAAATTCTACACGGTGGACAAGCGAGGCTGTTTTTCAGAAATGGACTGAAAGTACGAGTACCTGACCGGGTCTCACTTGGGAGGGACAAGACTCCAGCTGCTTGTCTCCCTCTTTCACCTCTTGCTGGGGACGCTGCTGCAGGATGTACTCGTACGTAGTCAATTTGTTCCACACTGGGAGGAAAGAAAGAGAGCTGTCAGTGCAGGAAAGGCCACTCCCTGATTACACTTATACAAACAGTCTGAATAACCATACAATCAAATAGTAACTATAAACATGAAAAGACTGATACTCTAAGCCAAAAGTACCTTTGCACTGTACATCTTACTATATCCTTTATTGTCATCATCACACTTCCTCATAGTCCCACTATTCTTCTAAAGCCTCATATATGTGGTACAGCCTTCTATACCGTAGTAATTTGCTCAGCTCATTTCAGAGCAAATCCATTATTCACACCCAATAAGGGTAAGATCTGTATTGTACAGAAAGCTCAGTGAGTAGTCAGAAGGTACATGATGCTAAATGGAGAAAAGAAATTCAGCAGGTTAGTGTGTCCTGTAGAGGAGATTGAGACACTTAACGTCCAAAACTGAGCATCAAATGCACGGCTTGCCCCGTGCCAAATAGATGGGCCCAGAGTTTACATCTATCTGAGTTTATGTGCTCTTAAGGTCCCACACACAAACACGTCTGCTTCCATGAATGACCAAAAGCATGTGACATTTCTGAGCAGCTTGGTTTCTTCATGAGACCCAAGACATTACGAGGATCCAAAACTCAGACATTCCTCCCATAATGACCCTGTTATGGTAAGTATTTTTAGAGCACAAAACCCAGAAATGGATGCTGAAGGTTTTTAGTGCACAGCCTGGTAGTCATTCTTCCTTTTTACGGAAGCATAGTAGTCAAAGCAGATGCCTAGGATGTGGGACATCAGACTACAATCCGTCCTCTGCCTGAAGACATTTGTATCAGTAACATCTTACCTCTCAAAACCATGCCCTAAACACAGGACTACTTCACAGGGAGGTGGGGGAGAGCAGAGGAGAAGGTGCCCCTCCTGTTAAAGCAATGATCTTATGAAGAAATAAGAATTCAAGATCCATTTGGCCAGGAAGACAGAGCATAAAAATGAATGTGAGTCTGCAGCCAAGTGATTAGTGAATGCACCTAACGGGGACAGCGCAGGGTGCTGGCAAATGCTCCTAGAATGGTGCCGTATGCTTTATTTGGCAAACAGAATATTGCTTCATAAGCAAAGGGCTATAAACCATTTTTAATTTAGAGTTTGTTGGTTTTGAATACTTAACAGTGTAACTTTTAAAATATTTTAATAGAGCTATTTAGTTAAAAAATACTGCATTTGTCTGGCCAGGTAACACTGCAGCACATACTGTGCAATATATAAACATAGCTTGTGAAGAACCCCATATCCTTTCCTGTATTCCCTTCCTATACTCCCTACTATTTTTTTCTTTTTATTCTGCTTACTATTGGCCTCTCAGCATTGAAGGAAAAAAAATATCCTCCCTCCAAACTTCTGAAGTGCTGTGCTTCACTGAATGCCTCTAGAACTGAGTCTCAGTCAAGACTGGTAAATTTGAATACGTGGACCTACTATTTTGAGAATAACCTACTTCCTTCCTTTTGAGCAATAGCAGTGAGTAATTAAAATCAGGACAGTAATTCTGAAAATTTCACTGTGCTTGTAACAAAACTAGATTCTAAAATTTTCGTAGTCATACCTGACTTAAGCCAGGTTTTCTGATGTGAAGCTTAAAGGCAATACCACTCACAGGGGCACTATTTTCTTTCTGTAATTTAATTATTTAAAAAAAATAGGTTTATGAAGAAATGTTCATGAACAGTAATTATGTTTTAATTGGTAAATTGTATTTCTAGTCCCAAAAGAGGTTAGACAGTTCATTCCAACACTGTCTACCTTAAAGCATTCAGATGAGACTATTGACAATTACAGGTGTGAAATAAGAGGAATTTAAACCAGACATACTTTGTCTATCTCCCTGAATCCCAGTTGTAAGTGTAGTGCATACTCATATGTAACACACAATATAGGCTTCAATACGGTAACATCGCTCCTTTTAAGCAAGGACTTACACACCGCACTTCTGCAGAGCTGGAACCAGTTTCAACAGGGTAGCAGATTTTAATGTAATAAAATGTCAACAAAAATTAAGAATAATTAAATTCTGTTTCCATGTAAGTCATAAAGATTTAAAATTGGGCCAGAAATAACATCGCTCCTTTTAAGCAAGGACTTAACACACCACACTTCTGCAGAGCTGGAACCAGTTTCAACAGGGTAGCAGATTTTAATGTAATAAACAAAAAACAAAAATTAAGAATAATTAAATTCTGTTTCCATGTAAGTCATAAAGATTGGGCCAGAAAGATTTTAATGTAATAAAATGTCAACAAAAATTAAGAATAATTAAATTCTGTTTCCATGTAAGTCATAAAGATTTAAAATTGGGCCAGAAATAAAAGTTAATTTGGCTCAAAATTTATTCTGAAAGAGGAAAACAAAATCACCCTAAGACAACAGCAACAAAAAAAAAAATCCCCCAAACGCCGAGTAGAACTAGCGTAACACACGCACGCTTCTGTGACATGAGAAAGCATGTCTTTAGCCCAAGGAGGGAGCACCCTCTTGTGGAAGTTGTACACAAAGAAGGATAAATACCGCTCGGTATTAAACCGAATAATCCTTTCTTTTTCATCCAAAAGAAATCTTCCTGGAGCGGTCCCAGCTTTGTTATGCTTTTAGTCTTCCTACAGTGCTAGATCGACCTTTGAAATCTCCAGGCATCGCCATTAACCCAGCAAAGTCAACTTTCAGTTCCACCGAGAAAGCAAAACCACAGCGCGACCAAATTTAAAATAAGCTCAAAGAGGCTGTAGAAGGAAACCGACGGTCAATGACCTCACTGACTGTAACGTTAATGCCAGCTGAGGAACACTCACCCATCAAACGCTACCCTTCAGCAGTGCAACTATTTTGCTTCTGGAGCTGCACTGGTTTGTGCTGACCTAGTTTGTGCTGGCATCTGCATCGCTGTTAACTGACAACCTAAAAATCCACCCAAGGATCGTCTGTAACCGACGTCCTCATTTCTCTTCCACCACATCCCTTCTTCCTTAGTTTTGGCACCACCGACTACTGCAAGCGTAAGATCTTTTCTCATCATGACTTACGTCAGGCAGCCAAACAGCACTGGCTTCATTTTAGACGATGGCTGAAAAAAGGTTTTTGATGCCCATCTGTACATAAACAAACACAAATATCCCTTCTTGACAGAGCAACAAGTAGGAGATCTAATGAGGAACCTTTCTAAAAACCTCTTCCCCTGAACTCCACAAGTCATTCTGTGCTGATATGGTACAGCTTCCATAAAGGGACCTAGACCTGGACGTCAGGCCTCCTGTTAGAAATTTAGATCAATACCGTCCGCATTTCTCTGGGGTAATGGAGAAACAAGCCCCCTCACACAACAGAAGTACTGGGGAGCACAGTGAAGAGACTCACAAAAGCCAATCTGAATCTGCCATCACTGGCACTGAGCTGGAATTAACCAGTTCATCCCACCTGGCCTCTCTACTACTCTCCCACGTGCTTTCAGTTCCAGGATAACACAGCTTAGACACATGAATGCACAGGCCCAACGCAAGCCCCGTATTGCACATGCACTGATAAGCCCACCTGTTACTGGGGGAAAATCAGAAGTATAATGTTAAACCCGAATTTTCTACCTTTTCAATGGCAATCTTGCACAATGTGTGTATGTTTGTGACATGAGTGAACACACAGTGAATGCAGAATGAGTAGAAGAAGCTAAGAGAAAATGAAATGGGGATGCAGTTGACAGGAACATAATACCTACTAAGATAGATGTGGAAGGTCAAGAGGTGGCCTAGTAGGATCACGGTCATTAGGCTCAGAAGAATAAAAATCCCAGCTATGACCAAAATAGCAGATGCCCGAGTCTCAACAGGAGCTGCAGGAAGAAACACAAACCAGCGATCCGTGTGGTTCTTTAGAGCTGTAAAACAAAAGGAGTTGGAGATAAGTAGATTGTCCAGGTATTAAAATCTCTAACTCAACTTTACAGCTGGAAATATTGTTAACTCAAAAGTAGCTGCAGACCCATTATGCACTGGAGGTCTAAGAAATCTTTTGTCTGCAAGGCCTTTGGGAAGAACAGTTAGTCAGCTCGGTAAGGAAAGACATTCCGTCCAGCTGAGCAGAGATACTCTTGCAGAAATATACAATTGAAGGAGTAAGGAATGGAGCTCCTCCTCAGCGGGAGAGCCCACAGAATCCAATCCCATATCGAGATACGCTGGCTGATTCACAGGATGCTCAACTGAAGCACTGCTAGTACCATCAAAGTGCCGGTCAGAGCGAAGCATCATGGGGTCGATGAAGAACTCCACGAAGACGTAGCAAGCGACGAGCAGCAGAAGCCCAAGGCCCAGAATGGCAGACATCACGCTATTCAAAAAGAGCCTGCCAAGAAGGTCAGAGGTCTGAGTGGCTTCAATAACATCACGCATACAATTCAAAATCCCAACCCCTAATAAAGATAGAGATATAGACAGCTATCCCAAATTACTGTGACGCTTTCTTACACTTATGATAGATACTGGTTAAAAGTCTTACTTCTGATTTGTTACCCTGAGGGACTAAACCGTGACCCTTTAGAGCAGCCGTGGTTCCAAAACAGTCAAGTAGATCTAGGACAGACAAAGAGCTCCCTGCACAAAATCTGAAGGCAGTGTAACGTGGCAGCCAGTAGTGACAACTCTTTGCTTTCCATGTGGTTTTAGTGCAGGAGAGTAAACTGAGAAGCAATAATCAGTGATAGCCTCCTTATTCTTTATCTTAAACCTGGCACAGATTAGAGGTGCCTATGTGCTGCTGCCTATATTGCTGCTGGCAAGTCTCGTAGGGAAAGCATGCAATCTGGATGCAGGTTGTTTCAGAGACAGGAACAGCACAATCACGGTTCTATTCCCACTCCAGCTCTCAGAAACATTAAGGACACCCAATTAACATCCCATAAGCTTTTCCTAATACCAAATAATAAGATTATGTTCTCTGTTTTTACTCGTAGATGGTCAGCTACAAAATTCTAAGTGTAGGAGTTTTATCCCTGGTCATTTGAATGTCAAAATCATGCTTGCATTTTCCATCTAGTTTTCTCATGACTGATTTTATTCAGCCGGGGTCTGAAAGAAAAGTGGTTCTGTGTGGCTGAATATAGACCAGACTGAGATGCAGGAGAATCTTGGGAAGAGAAGGGGCGACATTACTGAGGCAGTGTTGTGCTCCTGTCACAATGCCAAGCTCTTACCAGTAATTCCTCTCTCCCACACAGTTGTTGAGCCATTTGCAGTGGTGATCAAAGCCACACACACACTTGTTGCAAGTTCCACAATGCTTTGACTTGGCACTCCTGCCAAAGAAAGGGTGGCGTTAGCGTGGCAGCACCAGCTCATTACCATGACTTTCCAGCGACACAAATACAGGGGGATACAGCAGTAGAGGTAATACATACAGGTAATAGTGAGAAAACCTTCTACATCAGGAATACTTCAACGCCCAAACGTATCGGCCATATCGGCCATCGTTGGACCACAATCCCAAACACTGCAAAAATTGCCTTTCAATGCACTGCGTGATTTCTAATTTGGGTAGATCACTGATTTCTTATTTGAAACCCTTTAGCAGTTCTACAAAGCTTGATCTTAATGTCTGCCCTCCAAGCATTTCCTGCTACCGAATTAGCTTCTAGCCAGATACAAGCACACACGCACAAGTCACACGTTGTTAGGTCAAACACCAACATCCAGGTAACACGGAACAGTACAGTCCTCTCCACACAACACGTGAGCAATTAAATAAAACACAGAACCACGCGCACATTTGACAGCGGGCACCTACCCAACTAACCGAACCCTGCCACAGGATGAAGTTTAACTCGTGCTATAGAGCTTCAGGGGCTCAATTTCAATCGTATAGTCTAACATTAAAGACTAATGGTGAAGTGTAATGGTGAAGAAGACGGAGTAGTAGAAGGAAAAGAGAAGATACTTACACATCTACATCACAGACATGGCAATGATGGTTTTCAATGACATGTGCATGTTGATTACGATTGAAGGTGGCCAGAGGCCCTAAATAGTTTTTTTCTCGCACATTTGCATCCGCAGGATCAATGGAGACTGCAGTAAGATGAACAACTAAATGGTAGATAAAACACACTCCTGGACACTGAAGTACACAGTTAAGGATTGTATGAGTGATTTAATGCATATATTTTTATCCTTAATACACAAAGCCCACACAGATGAGAAATACATGGCTTAGAATTAGAAATCACTATATAACCGATTGCAGCACATTAATCTGAGCTTTCTTAACGGAGATGTTTGCGCTGTAATAAATATCCTCTGGAAAAAGATAACTATATCTACAGGCACAACCCTCCTTATTATGTACTACTCTGCCTCACAGAAACGTCCTTCCTATCACAGGAGTTTTTAAAAATTACCTTTACTTACCAGAATCTGACCCCACGTGCAGACTGTTGACATAGGTCCACGTTTCTTAGTCCATACAGACTCCTTGGAAAGGAACAGTCAGTTAAGGCCGTGCACACGCCCCTTCACAAGACCAAACTTCCAAGAAAGAAAAAAAAAAGTCACATCAAGGAACTAGTACTGATCACCTTGCTTTCCTTTTCCTTAGTCAGAATCCCAGGGAAGAGGATCACCCCTTTAAAGTAGGCTCCTACACAATTTACAGACAGACAGTATCCAGGATTTGTCATTGTTTCTTGAAATGTTACCTGTTTGGATTCTTACTTGTAAACGCAGTAGCAAGTCAGAGCAAATAGGCTTTAGCAGTACTTTTGATCAGGCACCTGAAGTAACTGCCGATATTTGAAAAGAATATACAAATATGTGAGAATATACAAACACAAAGCAGCAACCCTGCACGCCTAGAGTACCGCTGTGCTCGAGAGCTTGCTTCTCAATATACTGCAACTAAATGAGCAGGCGTGCAAAAATTAACCTTCCGGTTTATTTGTTATACACCCAAATGTGCACATCATTGATCATACTAAGGCCTAGGGAAAATAGAGCAGCGTAGTACGGAAAAAAAGGAGGTCTTTGAGAGGTCTAGCTGACTGGGGCTCTGATGACTGGTGTAGCAGAATGGGAAGGGATTTGCCTTTGACACAAAAGAGACATTACTGCTTTATTAACTGGTAGTAAAACTTTGGGAGACATTAATCTGTTGAATTAGAGTGACTTAGATTGAGTTGTGAAGATATTTGGTAGACAAATTCACGAGGTTTGAACCGTGATAATACCAAGGATTTGGATAAGACAAGTAGATGTAAGACCACTGTGAGCTAATGATATTAATGCTAAATCACGCAGGTGTAACTAAAACAATGATAAGCAAAAACATCTCAAACATATCAAAGCCTCCATGGACATACATAAATCAGATGTATAAATGACGTAAGCGCATATCCCACCTCTTCAGAACTTTTCCCAAGATTCTCTCTATAATATTTCCTGGTTCTCTGGTTCTGCTAAGAAACCAGTAAGTGGCACTGAGCCACTCGGTCAATTTTATTTTCACCAGGAAGACGTTACCGGAGAGATGACAAAAGCAAACACTTGCTCACAAGTTATAAACCCTCACCAGCTTGTTAAGTACTAAATTCAAATCTCAGATGCCCTCTTCCAGTCTGCCACTCCCCAGACACACTAGTCCACCAGGAGCCAGGGCCTGGCCTTGAGGAAGTTCCTTCCCTGGGCGCAGGTGACAGTACAAGGTGGCAGTGGGAGCACTGGGATTGCTCCCCAGCACACCCCATCTCTAGTCCCTCTCCTTCCCAGCTGCAGGAGCAGCAAAGCGCGCACAGCTCTAGGGAAGTGGGTCGAGGACAGGAGGTGGAAAACACATCGGGCTGGGCTGAGTCAGGCTTTGCTGGGCAGCACACAAGACAAGATGCCTTCGCAGTACAAGCACCTCACCTTCTGATACTGCCCACATCGAGAGGACAGTTAAGACGTGGATTAAACTGCTGCTCAAGACTGTCCCACGACAGAGCTCTCCTCTGAGGTTCACACTACACCACCTCGTCTTTCACTCACAGATTTTCTACAGAGGGCAGGGAGAAGATTAACTGCCAGCTATCACAGGCAACCACACCGTATAATCATAAACATATAAAGCTGCCTTTCAAGACTCATTCCGTCAGCACAGGGAGGTGTGGCTGCCCATCGCGGCAAGGATGTTTCAGGAGGGGCTTTTTTAGCACGGCTTCCCTCAAACCCCGCAGCACACTTGTAGAAGAGCAATGTAAAGCAAAGGAGACACGTAGGCAGAAGAAGACAGCAGAAGAGCCTCGGAGGCAAAGATAGTAACCTTAACAGAGAGTGATGAAGGAGACAAGCAGAACGTTAATGACCTACCTAAAGTTGAAGGGCAGAGAGGCTCTCAAAATAACTGTTTTTTACAGACAGGAGAAGATCAAGATTATGGTTATAGTTCAGAAGAAGATTCTGGCTCAGCTGCTTTCTCCTATGCTTTCTACGCTACCTAACGACTATTTTAAAAAAATCCCACTGATAGTTTATTACAGTCCACGTTCTCCTCTTGACCAAAGGATACGATATAGCCAGCGGGCAGCCAGTGGCGAGGCAGGAGAGGAACCAGGATTCCAAAGCCAACCAGCGCAAAGAAGAGGTACAGCAACCAGGCAATAATCTGGAAAAGGTGCAGAGGCCAGCTCCAGCCATTCCTTCGAGCGCGTTGGACCTGCACCTCAGGAACAGCTTCGCCAAAATTCTCTGGAGCTGTCTTATTAGGAGGTTTATTGCAGATATTCATCTACAGAAATCAAAAATGGAAAACACAAAATACGTGATACAAAAATATTGTGACTGAGCCCCGGTCCTGGAGGTGTGCTCCGAGGTGGACAGAAAGTTGGAGAGACTAAAACGACGACACATCTGAGGAGACACTTCTCTCTGCACAGGGGATTTGTGATCGATTATAACAAAAGGGAAAAAACAATTACACACTCTAAAAGCAAGTGCTGACGTCTGCGTGAAATGACAATACCCCGAACTTTCAGCTAAGGGAAACTTGCAGGTTTTGCCAGTCTTTGAATGGATCTAGACCTAAATTGGGTAAAAAGAGCAAAGAGAGGGTATTTTGGTGGCAGTCCGGAGATGGAGTAGGATATGCTGTGGTCTGGGGATGTCTTCATGCCAGAAGGCTGTTATGGATGACGGCAGAACAAATGCTTTCACCTGTCTCAGATATGCCATGTTTTCCTTCCAGCTAGTGCAGAGAAGCGTAGTGAGAGCGGGTGGCCCCACTGGAGCACATGGTCTGGAACCACAATTTAGCACCGCACAGCGTCCAAGAAAACAGAGACTCCTTGGTTAGCAACAAAGGAAGTGGAAAGCACTAGAAACTGAAAAAGTGAACTGACAATTTAATGACAAAAAGGGGAAAAGAAGCAGGAGTCACTCCACAACACAAGTATAAAGCAGACTGTCGCTAGAAGAACAGAGCAGAAAGTTACGTATGCAGGACATCCGTGCAGGAAGCAGCTTGATTATTCAGCTGTCCTACAATGTCTGGACTCCTGGCAAGAGAAAGCAAGATTTAACTGCAAAGATGAGTTACGAACCATAACCTGGAAAGTTCCTGATGTTTCTGATTCCTGTTTGCACAACGGTTAGGAGCTCAGAAGCGATTTCTCCTTTTTTCAGTTTGTGTTGGATTATTAGTTGTTGCTTTTCGCATGCCACGGAGCCAGGATGAGCTTTTAACAACAGAGAGGTGGGCTGCTCTGCTTCACGGAAAACTCGGGTGCAACAGATGCTAGGGAGTACAATACAGGCAGCAGGTCAGGGGTGGCATTGCAAAACCAGCACTAAGAAGCTCTGCTGGACCTGAGCTGACCTGAGGTACCTCTGCACCACGCTCACTGTTCCTTAGTAACTAAAGAGGATGTTAAATTAACATCTAAGAGGGATAAGCGATTTCAATTAGTCTGACTAACTTGCACACGAGCGTGCTGAAAGAAAAGGAGGCGGTCTCTAGCTCACTTGCGGTATTTTTGATAATGGTTCCAGTACCAGAAAAATGCCGAAGGGCTGGAAGACAGCAAGCATGCCGACGTGCTGAAAGAGCGAGCGGAACGATTCAGATCTTGGTACACCAACGGTCCTGCATCAGTCCCAGGCAAAGGGCTGGAAATGTCTTTTGGGGTCAACTGGTAGAGAAGTAGTGGGCAAGAATAAAAAAGAAGGTAATTTATGCTCATCAGCACAGTCTTACCAACAAGCAGGCTGGAAAAAAAAAATTCCTAACTTCAGTCTTTGAAGAAATTAGCAGTATCTGCCTGCATTCACAGTTTAAATTGCTGCACGGCAACTGGCTCATCAATGATGAGAAATAGTTACTAATCATGTGATACTTTCCTCATTAGGTTGTTGAAAACTTGCTTGCGCATCACTTTGAGCTACCTGTTACAAAAACCGCTCCGATTATTTGAAGAAATTCCCAGGTTTCTCCTTTCTCCCAGTCAGACCCTGGCCGGGGGAGCCAGGCCCACCCAGACCCCAGAATCCCTGTTTTGCTGCAAGATTTTGCTGTTTTATAACACCAGGTGGTTTTAACATGATGTTACGTAACGTCAAAAGCCTTGGTACAATTCGACCGAATTTTTTACGTGGTGAACTGCGAGCAAAGCCAGGGTAAGCTGCCTCCTGGCCGAACCACCCCCAAGGCTGCAGTCATCCCACAGCCAGCGTCTGTCTGGTAACAGACTCCCAAGAAGGAAGCAAGCCGCGCGTAACGCTTCGTCTGCCCCGTGTCAGAAGCGAAGTTCCTCTTGCCTTTCCCTTACAACTCGGTGGCTTCTCTTGTAGCTGATGCACTGATTACCCACCGATAGCGACGAAAAACAAAGCTGTATGTGAAGAGACTGGAGGATACAGCATCTCCCCTTCCCGGTGGGGTGCCCTGCGCTGTGGGTATGCCCGGCACTCCTTTCTACCCAGCTACAGAAAACACTGAATATAAAAAACAGGGCACGAAGTCACCGTCAGGGCTTACTCGGTCACTGTAGACAGAGGAGAGGTAACCGAGTTGACGCTGGTTGTTAACTATAGTAGTTATAAGTCAGCCGGGACTTATCAGGTTCACCCCTTCGGATGTTCAGCCACCGGACAGCCAAGCGCTGGGCAGCGGGAGGGAGCATGCAACCAGCCGCGCCGGGGTACCGGCACCTCCCGGGGACGTACGGGCAGGCACCGGGGAGACCGGGCCGCCGGGCCGGGCGAGCGGGGTCCCGGACG
>NW_008794457.1:1365339-1366560 GCF_000699145.1 Aptenodytes forsteri | reverse complement strand
AGGGGAGGCCTTTTTCTCCCCCCCGCCCCTGAGGACAGGCCCTTCTCCCCGCAGCGCCAGCCCTTCAAGCACCCGTCCCCTGCGTGGCATCGCTGGAGGTGCGGGCAGGGGTTTTCCAAGCGAAGCTTCCGTCCCGGCCTTTCATCGCTAAGGGAGGTGGCGAATCCCCCCGGGAATGGGGAAGGCCAGAAAAGTCGGCAAAAGGTCTCCCTGGGGGGGGGGGGGCGGGGGGGGCCGGTTTTTCCCTTCGCCCCCCCCCCCAAACCCCCCTAGACACTGGCACTCTGAGCTTGCCAGCCACCTTCCCTTCCCCCCCCCCCCCCCCAAAGCCAGCTGTGAGGTGTTGCTGGTAAGGCTGGCTGTGTTTTTATGAAAACACCCACGATTTTCCAGGTGGCCGGGGCTGGGGAGGCTCTGGAAGCGGGCGATGGGAGGACAGGAGGCTGGTTGTGAGCAGGAGCCAGCCATCCCGCTCCCCAGGAGGGGAAAACTCCCTTCCCTAACTATTACATCAACCAGTCTTTATAGTATGAAAGTGTATTAACTTTGTTAATACTTACATTAGTTCGGATTATACACTGCGATGTAATGAGGTAGTGGAATTTTACTGGAGACTTTGGTATTGTTCGTGCTTAAGTAAAACAAACTAAAGGACAGCCCGGCCCTGGAAATGAGGACTTCACTGCGTGGAAGCTTAGAGTTGTCCATGAAGGATGAAGGATGCCCCTGGGCAACCAAGGTAATGCCGGCATCCCAGCCCCTCTGGCACGGCTTTGAAACCCTCCCAGCGTCGTCTGGCGTCATAGATCAGTAACTCCAGCGAGACTGACTCCAGGGACATCTGGATCAATAGACAAGCAGCAAGAATGCTGGAAAAATATTGTTGCGTTGCAAAGTTTTACTGTGATTAGTAATCAGTAACGTGGGCGTTAGTGATTAGTCAATCATGTTGTACCTGAAGGTTTGAAGGGCATAAGAAACCTGTGCAAAAACCACATTTGGGGGCACCCAGTTTGGCTGGGACACCTCATGTGCAGCAATAAATATTTACCCTTGTAGTTCTCTCCTTTGCATCCCAGCCTCTCTCCTCGGTCGGCACGGGCCAGCTGCAGATTTTCATGACGCAGCAAGGCCAGCCCAGCCCGCGGCTCTGCTGCCCCCGGGGAGGCTTTTCCCCCTCCTCCGGCCAAGCAGCCGTGCCGAGCCCCGGGGGCTGGGGCG
>NW_008794457.1:1359350-1365123 GCF_000699145.1 Aptenodytes forsteri | reverse complement strand
CTGGGCTGGGACACCTCATGTGCAGAATATTTACCCTTGTAGTTCTCTCCTTTGCATCCCAGCCTCTCTCCTCGGTCGGCACGGGCCAGCTGCAGATTTTCATGACGCAGCAAGGCCAGCCCAGCCCGCGGCTCTGCTGCCCCCGGGGAGGCTTTTCCCCCTCCTCCGGCAAAGCAGCCGTGCCGAGCCCCGGGAGCTGGCGAGCAGAGCTGGTGGCAGTGCCGGCCGCGGGTGCATAAGGAGGTCTTTATGAGCCGCCTGCGGTCTGTGCACAGCGGCTGCTTTGTGCGAGGGGCACTGGCACGGGCCGGCCGGCCGCTCACCTAAGAAGGCTTCTGTGTGCGGAGGGAAGGGTGTCCCGAGGGCGGCATGTCCTCCCCTTGCTGTCCCCAAAGGCCCTCGGTCACCTTTTCAACCTCCAGCTGCTGGCGGCTCTCCCTGCACAGGGGTCTGGCCGTGCCGGCGGTGGCAGGGGGTGCCCAAGGAGCAGGGGGGGGCTGCACCTCTTTTGTCCTCGCTGCCCACCCTCCTCGAGTCGGGAGCAGGGGAACAGCTGGAGCGCTCGGCGAGCTGCGGAGCTGCAGCTTTGACCGCCCGTGCGGTCGGCTCCTGTCAGAGCTGTTGCAGAGGGAAGTCTCCCAGCCGCAAGGATGCACGGCCCCCGCTCGCCGTCCCCTGCTCACCTGGTGCCAGGGAGCCCCGCTGCGCTTTCCTGGCACCTGCCAAAGGGGCTGGGGACAAGCCTTGGCTGTGCAGGACATGCAGGGCAGCATGTTCAGCCCATCTCCCAGTCCTGCACTGGGGGGGTCTTCAGCATGGCCCCCGGGAACAGTGGTGCTGGGAGGGACACGGACACGGGTCCTGGGTGGGCCTGACAGCTCTACTGGCACCCCGAGCTCTGCAAGGGGACCCTGCTGTGACCACAGCCCCCAGCTCTCCCCAGGAGCCTTGCCCCAGGAGCACAGGGCTGCTCCCACGCAGCAGGCATAGAGCAAGGAGGACACCCTTCCTACAGCCACTTTTCTTTTATTAGAGGTTACAAGATACAAGGAGCCGGACCTGCACGCCACGTGCCGTCAGCTCGCTCTGCCATGCCCCTCCGCATGCCGTGTGGGTAGAGAGGAGGGGGGCTGGCAGAAGCAGGCACCCCCAGGCTGGTCCCTCCATTGCTCGCAGGGTTTTCCTTGCAGCCTTTGCGACGGGCACCATTTCTGCTGCGGTGGCTTTGCCCTACCAGCCATGAGCAAGCATTACAGGAGAGAGATGTCTCCAACGGGACAAGAACCGGGACCACTGAGCTGAACCTGCTCCATCACTCCCCAGGAGAGACCCTGGCTTGGCCCCACGCCCGCCTCCAAATGGGATCAAAACTCGTATGGTGACACAAAGGCTGTGACCTTGAAGATGTGCTTGCCCAGGAGGACCTTGCGGGAGAACTCGCTCATCTCCAGCTCCACCTCCAGCGTGGCTGGCCCTGCCACGGGGCTGGTGAGCACCAGCTCTCCCGTCTGCCGGTCGGAGCGCCGCACGGCAAAGATGCCCTGGCCCCGGCCGCTCATGATGGCGAAGCGCAGGCTGTCGCCCACAAAGCGGGTGGTGGACATCTTGAAGAGGACGCGGGGCACAGTGCGGTTGGACTGGAGCGGCAGGTAGTGGAAGGAGATGGAGGTGGCGGCCAGGCGGCAGGCTCGGCTCTCCATGGGGCAGGGGTTCCTCTCACACTGGCTGCCAAGAGAGAAGGGGTACCACCGCTCAGTGCCGTGGTTTGGCTCTCAGGGAGCTGCCCGCATCCTTGCAAACAAGCCTAGCCCGCACCGCAGGCAACATCTCCAGCCCCACGGCCGGTCCTGCGGCAGAGCAACCCAAGACAGCCACATCGAGTGTGCCCAGCATCGGATCTCCCTCCCATCCCTGCCTCTGCCAGGCAAACGCCATGCCTTGCAGGGACGCAGCTCTGGGTCACGCTCCGAGGCTGGGACCAGGGGTACCACAGTCCCGGCTGGAGGCCAGGGATGGAGCCAGGCTCAGATGTGCCTCCCGCAGAGGAACTTGTCCGGAGCAGGGATGCTCCTCCACTTGGGTGGCTTGTGCTCGGCCACAAAGCGGTTTAGTCTCAAGAGCGGGACCAGGGGGGTTTTGCCTGCTGGATGGCAGCCGACGGCACCGCGTGGATGTGCAGCAGAAAGGAAACGGCGTCGTTCTCCCCAGGCTGGGGCTCTGGGGGGCCGGGATCCTGGATTAAGCCACCATGTATTGGGGTGCTCCCACCCACACCCTCAGCCACCGGCATCCCAAGACCATCGGGGAGTGTGCCGAGCACACTCGGGCACCCCACGTGGCAATTTGCTACCAGCGCTGGCTGGCACTCTCCCTGCTGCCCATGAGTGAAACGACATGGTCCCCAGGGCACCGTAGGACCCACCACCCAGGGGGGAGAGCATGACGCAGCCCGAGCTACGCGCAGTACTCACAAGGCAGAGGTCTTGACGTAGCTGGTGTTGTGGCGCGGCGGGGGGCACTTGGGGCGCACGCAGCGGTGGCCCCCGAAGGTGTTGATGCAGAGATCGCCCTGGGTGCAGTTGTGCTGCTTCCCGGCGCACTCGTTCACATCTGCGGCGGTGACAAGGGGTGAGCGGGGCTGTCCCCGCTGCTCTCCGCCGCACCCCTGGTCCCACGGGATGCTCCCTGCCCTGCACCCGCTGCTCTTACCCTCGCAGACGTTGCGGTCGGCATGGAGCAGGTAGCCGGGGGGACAGAGGCAGCGGTAGGAACCGGGGAGGTTGACGCAGTCGTGGAGGCAAAGCCGGGTCTGGGGGCTGGACTGGAAGAGCTGGCACTCGTCCACGTCTGGGGGGACAGAGCGGGGCATGGCTGGGGCTCCCGTCAATGCCGAGCCTCAATTTCCCCCCCCTCCACCATCCTCACCCCCCTTTTACCGTGGCACACGCCGCCGGCTCGCATCTGGAAGCCGGCGTCACAGCTGCAGCGCCGGGAGCCCAGGCGGCCCTCGGCACAGCGGGGCTGGCGGCTGAAGGAGGCGTTGCTCAGCGTCACCCAGTCTGCGGGGGGGAGCGAGTGTCACTGCTGGGGTGGGGGGCACAGGGAGATGGGTGGGGGCTGAGGTCCCGGCAGGGGGGCTGCCAGGGAAGGGGGACACGGGCGCAGCGTGGCCGCGTGCTGTCCCCATGAGCATCCCCGTCCTCCGCAGCCCAAACCTGGGCACCTACAGGCATAGATGGGGCTCTGGCAGCTGGGGCCTGACCAGCCCCGGGGGCAGAGGCACGTGTAGCTCTGGTTGCCATCCACGCAGGTCCCACTGTTGGCACACGGGTTGCTGGAGCAGTCGTCAATACCTAGGGAGAAGGAGCTCATGAACACCAGCTGGAGAAGCGCATCCTCGCCCCATCCTGCTGCCCAGCCTCGGTGCCCATTGCTGCAGCCTCTGGGCTGCTCTCCCTGCCGCCAGGGGAGCAGAGCGATGGGACACCACGGCTCAGGGCGACAGAGGAGCCCCCAGGCAGGGCTGAGCCCACAGCGCCCCGACCCCGCTCCACTTCACTTCTGCAGAAGGGCTGGGTGCCGCTCCATGTGCGGTCGTGCCGGCAGGCGCGTGTCTCCGAGCCCACCAGCCGGAAGCCGGCGTGGCAGACGAAGTGAACGTCATGGCCCACCCGCACACTCCGGCCCAGCATCCGTCCGTTCAGGGGCACCGCCGGCTGCGGACAGGTCTCTGCAGACAGACAGACACGGGTGAGGACGGACATCGCCAGGCTGGAGCCGACGCCAGCCCAGGCGAGGAGCTGGGGGTCCCTTGCCCCGTGGGTCCGAGCTGGCCCCGTGGGGATGTCACCCCCACGGCGGTGACCCGGCCGGGGTTACCGTTGCGTTTGGTGGCCTGTCTCTGGAGGCGGCTCTGGAGGACAGAGAGCTGCTGCCGGAGACCGCGTGTGCCCCGCAGGTGGGCAGCCTCCTGTGCCGCCAGCAGCTTCTGCATCTGCCGCACCACGCTGAGCGCCTGCTGCTGGCTCAGGCACTCCTGGGGGGACACAAGGACATCCCTGTCACCCGCCGGGCTCCCCCGCCACCCTGCCGCAGCCCGGGGGGACCCTCCCAAGCAGGCAGCATCTTTGGGGTTGGTTTGGATGCCCTGCCCTGGGCAGAGCCCCTTCCTCCCCATCCCAGTGCGGGGTCTGCCCCTGCCTCCGTATCTGTTCCAGCCTCAGCCCCTCCGTTTGGTTCTGCCCCGGCACTTGGACGCTGAGGAGCAGCTTGGATGCTGCGGGTGGGTTTAGCATCATCTCGCTGCTGCAGGGGAAAAGCCCCACGACCGTCCCCCCTGGCCCTGGGCAGCCCCGCAGGCACCGTGGCCGTGCCGTACCCTCCACCCCGGGACGATGACGGGGTGCTGGGGTGTGAGAGGTGGGTGCTGAGAAGCCCCCAGTGGGGGGTCTGCAAGGGGGCTGGGGGGGGAGCATGAGGGTCCTTACCTGGCTGCTGCCGAGGGGCAGCTGCAGGATGCCCAAGGCCAGCCAGGCTGGCAGCAGGACGAGGAGCATCACGCCGGGGCTGGCTCCGGCTGTGCAGGGGCTACAGGGACGAGGCGCCGGCGGTCCGATTCTGCCCTGCTCACTCGCAGCCGCGCTCCTGCGCTCGCCGGGATTTATCCACGGCGCGTGCCCATATGTTTGTTGGTTTTTCCCCTGGCCGAGGCCGAGCCGTAGGAAAGTTTCCCCTTGGCACCGGCGCGAGCCTCTCCCTTCCCTCTCCGCACATCAGAGGCTTTGGGGCCTTTCATGTCACAGGGCCAGCAGATGCCGGGGGCGTCGGTAGCGCCCCGGCTCGCCTCCGTGCGGGCCCGCGCTCCGGCCAGGGCCAGCCACGGCTCCGGGGCTCCCCGGCACGCGGGGGTGCAGGATGAGGCTAATCCCATGCGTTTGCTAAGCGTGGGAAAGTCTCCTGGGAGAAGGGATGGCTTTGGGGTCGGTGCCGGGTTCCGGCTCTCCGGTGGGGCTGGGGGCTGCTGAGGAGGGCAGCCCGGCAGAGCCACGGACTCACTAGCCTCGGCACGGCTTTGCTGGGGTGAGCTCAGACACGGCTGGAGCTTAGAGGGGGACCCAAGGGCTCTGCTGCAGCCTAGAGTTGGGGTGCACGTTGGCATTAGGGTCGGCATTAACATTAGGGTCAGGGTTAATGTTAGGGTCAGTGTTAGGGTCAGGGTTGAGGTTAGCATTAGGGTTAGGGTTGGGGTTAGGGTTGGGGTTAGCATTAGACTCATGGTTAGGGCTAAGGTCAGGTTTCGTGTTAGGCTTAGGGTTAAGGTTAGTATTAGGACCGGTGCCAAGGGTTCAGGTCCATATGAACAGGAGGGTTTGGATGAGGGTTGGGGTTGGCATTAGCATTAGGGCCGGGGTTCAGTCCAGGGTTAGGGTTAGGCTCAGGGCGAGGGAACCAAAGGCATTCAGAGCTGGATTTCTGCTGACATCCAGCTCAGCCCCGATAGCTGTCGGGTGGGATGCTCCCAGTCCCTCCTGCCCGTGACAGCCCAGAGGAAGGGGCATGGCAGCACGTGCCTGTCCCCCAGCCACCCCTGAGCAGGGATGTCTGAAGCCCACACATCTGCCTTGTGCCAGGGGAGCACCCCCAGCCCCCCCCGCATGGGTGCTGGGAGCCCTGCACTGGGGCAGAGCCAGCGGGGTGCTACTGAGCCCCCCCGAGCAATGTGGGCTCTGGGACCCCTGCCCGACTCCAAGCGCCTACTGAGACATGCCCCCCC
>NW_008794457.1:1358491-1359109 GCF_000699145.1 Aptenodytes forsteri | reverse complement strand
ACCCCTGCTCTGGGGCGCAGCTGGGGCAGAGCACGGGGGGCCGACCCCACCGCGGGGCCGACCCCACTGCGGGGCATCCCGGCGGGGCTGCAGCCCGGGGCCCCGGGAGTTGTCTGCCGTGTTCGCGCCAGCGAGCAACTGTTTTGACAGAGCTATTACTCACCCGTCAAGCTTTTGTTCGAGCTGACCAGCGGTGCCTGTCTGGAGTCCTGAATAGGATCAAATCCTGCAACCAGACACACACACAAGCACGCACAAGCGCGCAGCAGCGCGCGGCCGAGCTTGCCCCGACGCCGGGGCTGCTGCCGGGCGGCTTGCCATGATCAAATCCTGCAACCAGACACACACACAAGCACGCACAAGCGCGCAGCAGCGCGCGGCCGAGCTTGCCCCGACGCCGGGGCTGCTGCCGGGCGGCTTGCCCTCTCCCGAATCTTCCCTCCGGAGCCGTGGGGGTCTGGTCCCCCCCCCACCCCAGGCACCTGCATGAACTTGGCGCTGCTGCTGGTTTGCAACCTCCTGGCATGGAGGGTGGGTGAGACGGGGTCGGATGCTCTGGAGAAGTTGTCTGCGCTGGCTCCGGGAGGTAATCGGGAGAGGGGCTGGCGGGGGGGGCCC
>NW_008794457.1:1354852-1355786 GCF_000699145.1 Aptenodytes forsteri | reverse complement strand
CTCCCTGCACAACAAGCTGAGGAGCAAAGTGCAGCCCCCCGCTGCCAACATGCAGAAGCTGGTGAGCACCCCCCCGGGTCCCCCCACCTTACATGGCCCATCCACCTCCCACCCCATGCCCAGGGAGGGGGACCCCCTCGGCGTGGGTGCCACACAGTAGCTCGTTAACAAGCTAACGAAGCAGAAGAGCTGGCTGGCGTGGGGCCCCCGGGGAAGGACGTGCCACCGGCGCTGCCAGACCCAGCGTACACCAAGGGCAGGGCTGGTCCCTTGGGGACCCCCATGGGGTCCTCCATGCCCCATGATGGCCCTCGGTGTCCCCTGATCACCCCACACCTCTGCACACCAAGGACAAGGCTGGTCCCCTGGGATCCACTGTGGGGTCCTCCAAGTCCCATGATGGCCCCCTCATGTCCCCCGATCACCCCACACCTGCACACACCAAGAGCTGGGCTGGTCCCCTGGGTTGTCCCCCGTGTCCTGCGATGCCCCTCAATGTCCCCTGATCATCCCACACCTCTGCACACCAAGGACAAGGCTGGTCCCTTGTGGTCCCTTGTGGGGTCCCCCATGTCCCATGATGACCTCCTCGTGTCCCCCAATCACCCGACACCTGCACACACCAAGGGCTGGGCTGGTCCCCTGGGGTGTCCCCCATGTCCTGTGATGGCCCTCGATGTCCCCCTATCACCCCACACCTGCACACACCACGGGCAGGGCTGGTCCCCTGCGATCCCTTGCAGCATCCCCCACGTCGACCCTCTGATGTCCCCCAGTCATCCCCTGCTGGTCCCCAAACACTCCCTGGGCGGTTCCCCGCTGTCCCCAGCATCCCCACCCCACCGGGGCTGTCCCCGGGGATCCTCGGTGGCTCACGGTGCCGGCCGCACCCCCGCAGGAGTGGAGCGAGGAGCTGGGGCGGCTGGCGGGGGCG
>NW_008794457.1:1350370-1354035 GCF_000699145.1 Aptenodytes forsteri | reverse complement strand
CGCGCCCCCCCCCGCCCCGAAGAGGGGGGGCGGCGGGCCCCCCCCCCCCCCCCGCCGGCCTCTCCGGCTGCTTCAAGTCCTGGGACCACAGCGGTGGGCTCTGCGGTGAGTCCCCGCGATCCCCCCCGGCTCCCCCGCGGCCCCCGGCCGTGCCGCAGCCCTTGACGCCCGCGCTGCCTCTCTGCTGTGCCCAGAGGTGCCCAGGAACCCCTGTCGCATGAGCTGCAGGAACAGCGGGCGCCTCGACATGAGCAGCTGCCAGTGCGCCTGTCCCCCCGGCTACACGGGCAGGTACTGCCAAGGTGAGAGGGTCACCTGCACAACCCCAGCCTCCCCTCGCCTCTAGAGATGCACGTGCATGGCCACTGCAGTGCATGCCTGCAAAGGGTTGGTGCAGTGCATGCGTGTGCATGGCCAGTGCAATGTATGCCTGCGCAGGGTGGGTGCAGTGCGTGCGTGTGCACGGCCAGTGCAGTGCATGTGTGCATAGGGTTGGTGCAGTGCATGCATGTGCATGGCCAGTGCAATGTATGCCTGCGCAGGGTGGGTGCAGTGCATGCGTGTGCGTGGACAGTGCACTGCATGCACGTGCAGGGTCAGTGCAGTGCATGCATGTGCATGGCTGGTGCAGTGCATGCAGGCGCAGGGTCAGTGCAGTGCATGCATGGGCATGGCCGGTGCAGCATTCGTGGTCTGCTCGGTGCCTGTGTGCACACAGTGGTGCAGCACGTGCGTGCGCCAGGTCAGCTCAGTGCATGCGTGTGCACGGCCAGTGCAGCGTGTGCGTGTGCATGGCCACTGCAGTGCATGCCTGCAAAGGGTTGGTGCAGTGCGTGCGTGTGCATGGCCACTGCAGTGCATGCCTGCAAAGGCTTGGTGCAGTGCATGCGTGTGCATGGCCAGTGCAATGTATGCCTGCGCAGGGTGGGTGCAGTGCATGCGTGTGCACGGCCAGTGCAGTGCATGTGTGCATAGGGTTGGTGCAGTGCATGCATGTGCATGGCCAGTGCAATGTATGCCTGCGCAGGGTGGGTGCAGTGCATGCGTGTGCGTGGACAGTGCACTGCATGCACGTGCAGGGTCAGTGCAGTGCATGCATGTGCATGGCTGGTGCAGTGCATGCAGGCGCAGGGTCAGTGCAGTGCATGCATGGGCATGGCCGGTGCAGCATTCGTGGTCTGCTCGGTGCCTGTGTGCACACAGTGGTGCAGCACGTGCGTGCGCCAGGTCAGCTCAGTGCATGCGTGTGCACGGCCAGTGCAGCGTGGGCAGCTCGGTGCAGCGCCCCAGTGTGCAGCGCAAGCTCAGCTGGGGCGGGCAGGGGCTGCCGAGCCCCCCGTCAGCTAACGCAGCGCCTTGCCCGCAGTCAGGTGCAGCGGGCAGTGCCTCCACGGGAAGTTCAGGAAGGAGGAGTGCTCCTGCCTCTGCGACGTGGGCTACGGCGGAGCCGAGTGCGGCAGTGAGTCGGCGCCCACCGGCGCTGCTTCGGGGTGGCAGCAGGGATCTGCAGGCAGGGACCCCCGGAGCGGGGCTAAGGGTCCTCCGGTGGGCCCGGCTCTGCCGGCACAGGGACCCACCTGCACCTGCCTGTGTCCCCAGCGAAGATTCGGTTCCCTTTCCACGCCTGCGACGTGCGGATAGATGGCGACTGCTTCATGGTGTCCCCCGAGGCCGACACCTACTACGGGGCCAAAATAAAGTGCCAGGTGAGCCCCCGGGGTGCTCTGGGCATCCCTTTGCAGCTGAAAAATGCCACCCGTGCTCGCAGCCCTCCCGTGCATCTCTCCGCTGCCTGGCGTGGGTCTGGGCCACGTGTTTGGGGCTGACTCGCTCCCTTCCCCGCAGGAGAAAGGGGCGATGCTGGCCCAGATCGGAAACCAGAAGGTCCAGGACATCCTGGCTTTCTACCTCAGCCGCTTGGAGACCGGTAACAGGGTGACAGACACCGATTTCGAGACCGGGAACTTCTGGATCGGTGAGTGACAGCAGTAGGCAGGGTGCGGGGTGCCTGGGGTGTGGGTGGATGTGCCACCCTGCCTCCCGCTCGCCCAGGTCTCACCTACAAGACGTCCAAGGCTTCCTTCCGCTGGGACGTGGGCGAGCCGTCCTCCTTCACCAGTTTCGCTTTCGGGCAGCCGGACAACCAGGGGTAAGTGCCCGCTGGATCCAGAGGACACCCGACCTCTGCGCGGCGTCACCACTGTGCCACCGCGCTGGCTGGCTTCACCACCCTCCTGCTGGGGCACAGGTTTGGGAACTGCGTGGAGATGCAAGCGTCAGCTGCCTTCAACTGGAACGACCAGCGCTGCAAGACCCGAAACCGGTACATCTGCCAGTTCGGTGAGTGAGCGGCCAGGAGCCCTCCCGCACCTTCCCGGGGGTGCCGAGCCCCAGGGGTGCCAGCCCCCTGGCTCTGTCGGGTCTGTGCCCCGCTGCCAGCCCTGCCCAGACCCCTGGGTCCTCCCTGGTGCGGGGGGGCACTGACTCTCCACATCCCATCACAGCCCAGGAGCACATCTCCCTGTGGCAGCGGGACCCCTGAGCCGGCAGCCCCAGCCACCGGCCAGCGCTGGCTGCTGTGCCGAGCCTGTGGCTCAGGAGGACCCTGGTGCTGTGCCAAGCCTGGACCATGGCTCAGGAGGACCCCCCCACAGCTCCCCCGCGCAGGGGACGGGGGGCTGAGGGGACCCATGGCGCTGGGACCTGGCGAGAAGGGCACGTGCTCTATGGCAGCATCCCCGAAACAGTGTCTTCTTCTGCCCCTCACCTTCCTCTGTCGCCATCATGCTGCGACAGCCCCCAGGGCAGGGATATGCCCCTGCAACAGCCGGGTCCAACAGCATCCTGCTCCTAAGTTGGCAGCTGGGCTGCGTCCGGACTGCGGTCCCAATGCGACGAGGGGCCAAGGGGGGCTTCTGGGGGGTACAGACCTCGGCATGGCTCGGGGTGAGGGCTGGGCTCAGCTCCAAGCCATCACCCTGACCTGGGTGGGAACGCCCCGGCCTGGCACCGCGGGTTCCTCACCATCACCTGGTCCTTCATCATCATCCGGTTCCTCACCATCACTCAGTCCCTCACCATCTGCCGGGTGGTTAATAAAGACCCTCTCTCCCTCGGGAAGAGCCGTTTGTCTCCTTTTCCTCCCTCAGACCCACCAGACTCTCCCTCTGCCATGGCCCGCATCCTGCCCATGCTGGGTGGTACCTCCAGCTCCATCCCTGGAGCAGGTGCTGGGGTTGGAGGAGCCAGGACCAGCCTGGCTCCCGGCCGAGCTCGTGTCTCCAGCACCCTGGGGATGTTTTGGAGCGGTGGCGTTAGCCAAGGGTTGCTTCTTCCAGCCCCAGGACGGCCCCAAGCCATGGCACCCCACGTGCTGGGCACAAGCCTGTGCCCCCAGCACTGGTGGGTGTCGGGTGCCTCTGGAGGGGACATGCCACTGCTGTCCCCAAGCTGGCACCCTGCAGGGACCTTCCTGCCACAGAGCCAGGGAGTCGCCTCCCTCGGCTGCCCTCCTCCCTTCCGAAAAGCCCACTCCAGCGCAGGGCTGGGGTGGAAATTAAACCATCCCCAGCCAGGGTGTTGTGCGCGGGTTGTTTGTGCCACGGCCCCGGCTCTGCGGAGGGAAGGCACGAACCGCATCGCCGCCGGCAACGCTGGGCCCCCCC
>NW_008794457.1:1341419-1349142 GCF_000699145.1 Aptenodytes forsteri | reverse complement strand
ACCATTACCCCCAGGACAGGGATGTTCTCCCAGTACCGGGACGCCCTCACTGCCATTACGGGGAAGGGAGCCCAGGCGCAGGGCCGATGGCCCCGGGGTGATGGAGCCCTGCTGGCCCGGGTCCCCTGCCCCAGCAGGACAGTCCCCTCGGTGCAGGCGGCCTGTGACAGGGTGCCTGGCCATGGCTGGGGTCCCTGGCTGGGGCGCTGAGGTCTCCGTCCCGCTGGCAGGGAGGCGAGTGGGTGGCTCTGCCGGGCGGGTGTGATGGGCTGGAGAGAGGGATGTCGACAGTGGGCTCCGGCCCTGAGCAGTGAGCTCGGCCGTCCCCAGGGATGCTGGCTGCACCCACAGAAAATGGGTGCCAGCGTTACCCGGCGTGCAGGGTGAGTGGAGCACCTTCCTCAGCTCGCCCCGAGATCAGAGCCAGCCCGCAGACTTCGCCACACAAGGTGACAGCCTGGAAAGCAAACAAGTGCCAGTTTGCTTCTGCTCAGAACTCACTCAGTAGCCCTCTCCTCCACAGGGATGGAGGGACCTTGCTCCGGCGGATGCGGGGCTGGAGGGGACCCGTGGCCAGTGTCCACACTTTTGGGGAGGTCTAGACCTCTCCGATGAGCTGCTGTGTTCCCAGAGGACTCGGGAAGCTTCAGCTCAGGGTTCCCCGATGCAGTGGCATCCACAATGTCACCATAGGACAGCTGGTCGCGCAGGTCATGGCCAAGGGGGAGCGTGCAAGAGGGAGACCTCAACATCTCACCCACCGGCTCCTACCCCAGGGGCCAGAGAGGTTTTGGAGCCCCCCAAAATTACAAAATTAAATATATGGAGATGTTAGTAAAGCTTTGCATCGGTGGCTCTTAAGCGTATACTGAGAAAATAGATTCAAGCCGGCTTTTATATGGACGTTGCCTGTGAAATCCTAAAGAAGGGGTGAAGAGCATCACCAGGGAGGTGTGACGTGGCATCGCTAAGCCGCGCGTCCAGAGGCACCTCTGCCCCGCATCTCGGCATTGCACGCGTCTCGGCAGCCTTTGGGAGTGCGAAGCACCTGCGTGCGGGGCTTCCCCCATCCCCGGCACCCATCTGTGGTGGGCAGCACTCGCCAGCGTCCTGCTGGCCCGGGGCTCTCCGAAAAATGGCCAAACTGCCCGGCAGGAGTGGTACTGAAGGCAGATTCACCGCGGTGGTGGGAAATGTCTCTGGGGGTTAATTACCCTCATCGTCAGAGGTGCTTTCTACCGCCCTAATTGGAGTCTGCCCGGCCTTGGACAGGCACGGGCTCTTGGGGACGGGGCAATGCTGTGCGTGGGGCACCCGTGGGAAGAGGCTGCTGGAGGAGCAGCTCTGTGTCCCAGCACAACCCTGGGCTGCTTCTGTCCTCCAAAAGCTTAAACCTAGAGAGAGCTGCCGGCCTCAGGCTCACCCAGTGGGTGCTGTGGAGTGGGATGCCTCCAGCCAGGAGAGGAGTGTGGCCGGGAGCCCCCGAGAAGCTGGTGCTGGAGATGCGTCCGTGTGGGGTAGCGTGTTGGCATCCCCTTTTCTTCCCAGCACTCATTCCCCTCCTTTCTCTCCCCTCAGATTTGGACATGGCCAGGGAACCCAAGCCGAGCCGGGCCAGGCTGGGCCAGAAGCGGCAGCACGGCAGCAGCCTGTACCAGTGAGTGCCGGCGTGTGGGGCGGGGGCTGTGCCAGAGGGGGCCAGTTTGGGCTGGGGACTGTCCCACGCCTGGCTCCTCTTCCTCCCCCTGCTCTCCATCGCTCACTCCTCGGACTATTCCAGCTGCCTGCCCACAGTGGTGGACATGGGGCCGTGCGATGTCCCTGCCCCATCCCAATGGGGCTCTCGGAGCACCGCCTGGCTGCACCGGCGGCGGCTGGAGTCCTTGCTGGGTCCCGCCCGGTGTGTGTTGCCGGTGGGGTGTGGAGATCCCCCTTTCCCATCTGAAGGCGCCGGGAGAAGAGCAGAGCCCCGTGGTCTCCACGCCTGTTACAGATGTCGATGTTGGTTGCAGTTCTGGCCTTTAAATGCTGTTCCTCGGGGGACAGACACTCCTGCAGAGGCACATAGGGGTGGTGATGGTCCTGATGATGGCAGTAGATGACGGTGATGGTGGCACCGGTGGTAGCAGAAGAGCAGGTCCCATCCCTGCGTGCTTTTGGCTCCCCAGCTCGGCAGGCGTGTGGTGGGAAGGGGACCGGAGCCGGGCTCCGTCTGTCTCATTAGAGAGCTTTTTGCGAACGCCCTGATTGAACTAATTGCTCTGCCCGTTGCCATGGCGCCGGAGGGATGCAGCGCTGGCAGGGCAGGGACCGCTGGTCCCCTTGGGCCGCTGGAGCGTGGCAGCCACTGCTCTCGCTCTTCCCAGGGGATGCTCTGAGCAAAGAGCTGAGCTGGGAAAACCCTTGCTGTGTCCCTGGCTGGGCACTGGATGCCAAGACCAGGCGTCTGACGGAGCCACTGGTGCTCCCATGGCAGGGGGTGGCCTGTGGCACCCCCGTCCCTTTCGGCATGGGCTCTGGGCAGCAGCAGCCATCGGAGCTGGCACCTTCCCTGTGCCCCATGCATGGGTTGGGACTCCTCTCCGGCTGCCCGTTCCCCTCTTCCCCAAGGCAGGTTGTGACCTTCCTCCCCAGGTGACGGGTGGGAGGTGGGGATGCAAAGGACTCGCCGTCCCTGTCACAGCGATGGAAACTTGGAAGGCAGCAAGACTAGACCGAAAACTCCCAAAACAGCCCCAGGTGCAAAGAACAGGAGCAGGCGGGTCCTGGCACCCCGGGGCTGCCAGCTCGCCCTTACCAGGAGGGCTGGTGCTTGCAGGCTGTGCCCCGTGTCGATTATTCTTGACTAATCCCACCCAAAGGCAGGCTGGCAGCGGGGCTGGGGGTGCCTTTGCCCCGTGACGGGCTCTGAGCTGCCTTCTGGGCTGAGCAAGCCTGGGGGGGCTAACGGCCCAGGTTGCCCGTTAGCTCTCCCTGAGCCCCAGCATCAGTCCCGTGGCAACAGGCTCATCTGCAGCAAAATCTGGAGTCCTGGGGGACCTTGTCCCAGTCCCCCCATTCCCAGCAGCGTGGCTGGGAAAGGCTCCCCCTCCCAGCGATGCTCTGAGCACGGCTTTGTTTCCCTTCAGGTTAGGCTTAATCCTACGCTCCCTGACTCTGCAAGAGCTGAAGCAGCAAAATGAGCTTCGGCATCTTTCCTCCTCCTCCTCCTCCTCCCTCCCCGCTCCTGGTCCACGGCGCATGATTTATTACCAGCGTGTCGGCTGCCCGCATTGGAGGCGATCCGTTGACAGATCGCTTCTTAATTTGGAGCCGAGTGAACCGGCAGCGTGCGCGCGGAGCCAGGGACCATGAAATTTAACATCAGGGAGCTCTAAATGCAGCTTCCTGAGAGCAGACCCTGCTGATGCTGCCCCAAGGGCTCTCTCCATCCCCCTCAACACCCTTGCTTGGCGTCAGGGCAAAGCCCTGCCAGGGCACAGCCACCTCCCCGGGCTGTGCTGCAGCCCAGGCAGCTTGCACGGTACTCTCCGGGATGCCTCCCGCTCCCTGGGGATGGGGATGGACGCCGGGTGGGTGCCTTGCTGTGCCCAGCCGTGGCTGCTCCATGGCGTCCATGGCCCCGCAGAGCGGGTGACTTGTTCTCCTCTCCCCCTCCTGCAGCAGTAACTGCGACCTGGACTACGATCTCTACAGGGACGACTTCCCGTACCGGTGAGCGCGGCATTCGGGGAGCGGGGTGGGCTGAGCACACGTGGGTTTGGCATGCGGTTGCACCTCTGCCGAAGGCGAAAAGCAGGGTGTCCCTGGGCATCCGTCCCCTCGCCTCCAGGAGAGGCTCGGTGGCGTTGCCCCCTTTGAGGAGCACGTATGCCGCAGCTTCCCCAGGCTGGGGGCCTTGGGGATGGGGTTCATGGGGCAGGGGCAGCGTGTGGGCTGGGCAATGCCCGGGTTGGGGGTCCTTCACCGCGGAGGGAACCCGAGAGATGCTCTCCTGGCTGGCAGGGGCTGCTGCTGCACCTCCGGGGCCGCGCTCACGCTGCCGTGCTCTTGTGCCTTTGCAGGGTGTACGAGTACCAGAAGATCCCCCCCCTCATTAACCGCATCCCGGTCAAGGCCAGACGAACTCACATGGGAGCAGGAGGCAAAAGCAGCCTGAGCCCCCAGCCCGGGGCGAGGAGCAGCACCAGCTCCACAGCAGGACGGACAAAGTGTAAGTGAGGTGGGGCTGGGAGGAAGAGGAGGCTCGGCCCTCGCGCCTCAGTGCGTTAGAGCGGTGCCGGTGCCCAAAGGTCCTGCTCAGTGCTGACCCTGTAGCTACGAGTCCCCAGCTCCAGCAGACGCAGCCTGGACTGCGCTGGGCTGGTGGCTGTCCCCTGGACCCGTCCCCGTTCCCCGAGGATGCCCGGTGGGGAGGATGCTCCAGAGAGGAGGATGCTCCGGAGGTGGCTGCCCAGGACGGCGTGTTCCCCTGGCTCCGGGCAGGCTGTAGGGCAGGGTGGGATCCTAACGGCTCCTCTCCCCGCAGTGCGGGCCGAAGAGCTGCATTCCATCAAGGGGGAGCTGAGCCAGATCAAGGCGCAGGTGGACAGTCTGCTGGAGAGCCTGGACCGCATGGATCAGCGGAGGGAGCGTCTCACGGGTGAGTGGATGGGCCATAGACCCTCCGACGCCTGTGTGTCCGTGCCGGGCAGCCTGTGGGCACACGTGAGCCTGGACCCCGAGCCGGGTGTAAGGGGTCCCTCCCTGCGTGCCCAGGACAGAACCGGGCATTCAGAGCCGGCTGGGCAAATTCCCCGCGTCCTCCCCCTTCCCCGGGCTGGCAGGGCGGAGTCTGGCCCTTTGCCGCAAGGTGACCCTGCGAGGACGGGGCTTATGTTTGCACAGGTACCCCAAATTTCAGCTGTCGCCGTCCTTGCAGGGTCCAAGGAAAGCGAGAAGAAGAGGGTAGAGACGGGGGCAGAGTCGCCGTCCCCAGCAGGAGAGGGGTCACGGGAGCCCCGGGGGAAGGAGGGGATGGGAGCTGACGGGCACAGCGACCTGCGCAACATCGACAGCGCTGAGGAGAGCACAGACACGGAGGAGATGGTAAGAGGAGGGCCAGATCCCGCGCTGGGCGCTCTGCTTTCCTAAAATTCATCCCCACTTGTTGCCCACGTGGGTCCTGGTGGGGATGCCCGGAGCAGAGGAGATGCTCCATCAGGGTCCGCCGGGCCATCCCGGTTGTGTGCCAGGGCTACAACCGCCTGCGCCTCCGGGACAGCCCCGAGCACCCTGCAGCAAACCTCTGGGCATGCATTACTCCAGCAGCACAGGCTGCAAAAAAACCCCCTCGGAGTAGAAATACCTTTTATCAAAGCTGCTGCTCCCGCACCTGCATCCCCCAGCTGGGTGCGGGACCCCGGGGTTCCCCGTGCCGGGCAGGGTGCTGGGTTTGATCCTGCTGCCCAGGCACATCAGAGGACGGCCGCCCTGTGCGTTTCTCCTTGCAGGTGAAAAACCACATGTCGGACCCCGAGGGGAGCCAGTAGACGGACTGGGATGCCGTGGCCTCCCCACGTGGCTAGCCCTTCCTGTCTTGTGTTCGTATTTCTTTTGAGGCTTCCAGCTAGTGCCACGCACGACGCGAGGTGCCTGCTCTCGGCACGGCCATCCCCTGCCGCCGGCAGCCCCGCGTCCCACCCCTGCGAGACGCCGGCCAGCCGTGGCGAGAGAAGTCTTTGTGTTCGAGTGCGCTTGTTTTCTTTTTTCCTCCTGTTTTCAGACCTAGGGATGAGCAGACGTGGCCAGGGGAGGGAGGGGAGGAGCAAAAAAAAGGACCATATCCCAAAGGAGCATCCCAAATCCCAGCTGCCTTGCGTGCAAGCATCCCCCCCACCTGTAGGATGCTGTGGGGCGCAGAGAAAGCACCCCGGGGCTCCCAACCCCTATGGCACAGGTCACATCCCAACCTCCCCTGCCCCGCAAGCCCACCCGCTGCCTCCATGCTTCAGACCCCACCCTGGGAATTGGTTCAGCAAGGTTCAGCAGGCGTGGGTACAGCCCAGGAAGGCTTGCGGAGTTGCTCAGCATCCCACCAGGATGCCATGGGAAGGAGGGACCACCCTGAGACAGCTCCAAGGGCCTTCGGTGGGATTTTGGGATGGAGGGGTGGTGCTGAGCCCAGGTCCGACGCCGGCTGCAGGGCCAGCAGCGGGGTGATGCAAACCCAATTGCTCCCAGTCACCCCTGCTCACAAATGGGTTTTCCTTGCTGATCTACCGCGGGCTTGTTCTCGGCCACGGATCGCGTTTGCCGTCAGCGGGACTCCCATGAGCAGCTTTGCCAGGGCTCCTCGCCTGTGCCCGAGGAAGTCACGGCCCGCCCCCCCCTCCGTGCTCCTCAGCGTTGCATCTAGGTTCGGTGTCCCTCATTTCTAGGTCGTCCTTCTCTCGCTGGTAGGAACTTGTTCTGTATTTCTAATTTGCTCTGGTAAAAGAGTGTATTGTGTTGGAAAGAAAAATAATTTGTATTTCTTTTCTCTGGTTATTCGACTCCGATGCAGTTTTTAACCGTCTGAAGCGCACGTGTAGTCTCTGTACCCGATTTTGTGTGCTGCCTGACACAGCCCTAGGCTCTGGGGGCTTTCTAGGATGCTGCCTTCCCCGCAACTCAACCCAGAGGCAGGAGGAGCGCCGCTCTGCCCTGTTTCTCAATGGAAACATTAATCGCCGCCTTTACCCAGAATATTCCCTACCAGCCCGGCGCGGTGCAGCTGGGCAGAGAGGACCAGCTCCTCTCCCTCCCCAGGAATAACCAGACCCCAAGGCAGCGCCCGGCTCCCTCCGCAGCCCTCGAGGAAGGACAGCGGGAGCAGAGGGGGGGTGACCCTGATGCCTGGCAGCGGGTCACCACGAGTGCATCCTTCCACCTCTGCCCGCGGCTGGCAGAGGCCCCGGCAGAGCCACGCAGGCGGAAGACTCGTCAGAAAAACCTGATTTATTATAAAAAAAAAAAAAACCCAACAAAACATCTCTCTGCCACCCTGAAGCGCTGCCTGGGCAGGAGGTCCAAGGGATGCGCAGTCTGTGCCACGACATGGTTCCTGCCCGGACCCTGCCTGCGTGGATGGCCGTGGTGGGCAGCTCGGTGTGAGGGTCACACTGGGGTGGGGTGTGGGGTCCCGCAGTGCGGGCAGCTGCTTGGAGGGGAAGGTCTCAGGCAGGGTCCGGCAGCGTGGGGCTGGCGCAGGCAGGCGCTGGCAGCTGAGGCAGTATGGAGGGGGGGGGCTCCGGCAGCGCCCGAGGCTGCTTCGGTCCTGCGGGGCAACTTGGGAGGGGTCTCCTGCGACACAGGGGCTCCTCAGGCAGGCTCCGGGGTGCTTCGGCAGTGTGGGGGCTGCTTTGGGGGGCTCTCCGGCGGTGGGGCAGAGGTAGGCTACGGTGTCCTCGGGCAGGTTTCTTGGGCCTCCAGCTGTGTGGGCAGCTCTGGGGGGGGTGTGGGGGAGTATGTGTCTCCGGCAGCGCAAGGGCTGGCTTGGGCAGGCTCCGAGGTGTCTCCAGCAGCATGAGGTGTGGATCAGGCAGGCTCCAGGGGTCTCCAGCAGCACCGTGGGCAGTTTGGATGGGCTCTGGGAGACGACCCCCATCCCCAGACAGGGGCACCCGGGCGTCATCGGCGCTCAAGCAGTGGTGGCAGCGGCGGCACCGCGGCGGCGGGCGGCCCGCAGCAGGCTCTGCCGCAG
>NW_008794457.1:1337622-1340511 GCF_000699145.1 Aptenodytes forsteri | reverse complement strand
CCCCGTCAGTTCTTCAGCTCCCCCAGCCGGAGCCTGGCAAAGTCCGTGGCCAGGTTCAGGGCCTCCTGCAGGCAGCCCACGTTCTTGCCCGTCGCCTGCGCAGAGACGTCCTTCCCCCCGCCTTTGCCGTCCATCAAGCCAGACACCTCCTGCACCCACTGGCTGGCCTTCAGGCCCTTATTTGCGGTCTCCTGGATAGGAAAAGAAACAAAAAGAGAGGCAGCTCGACCTCAACCCAGCCAGCAGCGAGGGAAAAGGCTCCACGCGCATCGTACAACAGGACAAAGCTCTTCCAGGTGCACCTCCTAGAGAAGAGCTAGGCCAGCAGCCCAGAGGCAGCCTACCTGCCCCCGTGCCTACAACCGCATTTAAGTCCCGGCTCTTCCCCCTTCCCCGTTTGCAGAGCACAACGCCTCTTCCACCCCTCTGCAGCCTGATGATAACCCAAAGCAGAAGGGTCACAGCTCTTGCCCAACCCAAACGAGTTTTGGCCCCGTAGCGTTAGATAGTTACTGCCTGGAGGCTGCAGACCCTCCACCGAGGCCCAGGGAAAAGCAGACGCAGAGCCTCGGCGTTACCTGGGGTACTTGACACAGGCAGGTGATTCTGCCAGCTTCGTTATCTATAGCGAAGAGCATGGCGGCAGTCTGGGGCGAGTAAGTCTTGAAGAGCTTCAGAGATTCGTTCAGGGCCTGTAGGACGACAAAGTCATTGCAGCACACCTTCCCCCTGCTGGCAACCAGCCCTGCTCCAGCCCCCGCGGCACCCACGGAGACCTCGGGGATCTGGACGTGCATTAAACCAGCCGGCAGCACCCTGCGCCGCTCCTTCCCCCAAACCCGAGCGATCTTCACATCCCCGGCTGTGCAGAAGCCTTGCAGGGGACGCAAGCCCTGGCTGCGTCCCCTCACAGCTGCAAGGAGGCAGGAGCGAGGAGCCGCTTTTATTTCCCCCACCTTCCATTTTTCGGGAACTGGCAGAATTAATGGCCGTGCAGCCCCAAAGCAAGTGAACCTTCGCCTGAGTGTCCTGGCTGGAGGGGAAAATGCTCTGCCCTGCAATGTGAGCTCCCGGCAGGAGGGAGCAGCTGTTCCGCAGCGAGTCAGGAGGACTCGGACTGCAGCGTGAAGAAGCTGCAAGGGTTATCAGACACAGCAGGCACGCTGGAGAAACCGGGGAGACTGCCACGCATCCTGTTATTCCCAAGGAGACCGTCATCCTTTGCTCGCATAGACAGTTCGATGCAGCACAGAGCTCCGGGAGCAGGTCCTCCAGCCAGCAAAGCGGTGCTGCTCTAGCTGGGTAGGGAATATGCAGCTCCCCGGGCTGCCGGCACCGCCATCCCCTGGGATGCACCCTTCTGCCAGGAAGAATGCTGCATTGGCACCCACTGCGAGCAGGAGTGCCGGCATCGTGGAGACGGGGACGGCCAGAGAGAGCGACCAGGCATCTGTAAGCAGGATCAGCTCCGAGACTCCCGGAGCGGAAATTTAAATAGGGCATTAAAACTCGAGTGGTCCAACCTCAGGGCACGACCAGCCCCCGCTGCCTGGCACTTGCTGGGCTCAGCACTGCGGCACAGCACACGCAAGGGAGCATCGTGGAGACGGGGACGGCCAGAGAGAGCGACCAGGCATCTGTAAGCAGGATCAGCTCCGAGACTCCCGGAGCGGAAATTTAAATAGGGCATTAAAACTCGAGTGGTCCAACCTCAGGGCACGACCAGCCCCCGCTGCCTGGCACTTGCTGGGCTCAGCACTGCGGCACAGCGCACGCAAGGGAGCTTTTATTCACAACAGAAATCGCTTGGAAACTCAGCTTGTGCGTGGAGGGAGGGAAAGAGCAGTTTCAGCTCTGGCCGGAGAAGAATTTGAACCTTGCTGCAGCAGACAGTGGGGAGCAGCTCCCTGGCCTGGCCCTGTCCACACACGCAGCCCAGGACACCGTTCCCAGAGCTGATCTGCAACGGCCACAAGCATCACGACTTCCGTGGCTTGGCAGAGCTGCTGTTCAGAGTTCCTTAAGCCTGCATTTTAGTGTTGTGATTGCTCCTGGATGAGTCTTACCCGGGACACAACGCGATTTCTATTGGGGTTCCCATCCACCACCAGGTCTGGAAGCTCAGCAAATGGTCAGGACCCCCCCCACACTCCTGCACACCCATGTGTTAGTCCAGGAGGTGGGACACAGAGAGTATCCCAGTGGTCCTCCCCCTCTTCGCTAGCCACTGCTGAGGGCTGGCAGGCGGCAAGAGAGACAGCTCTGTAACACAGCACCGCCTCCCCAGCTGAACGGAGACCACCCAACCGCTCCTCAGGCACAAGGAAGGTTGTCGAGGAGACCAGGCCTTCCCATACCTTTGCTGAGGCTCCGTTTTCCATTTCCATGATGACCAACGGCTGGTTAGGGTGACTCTCAATGACTTGCTTGGTCTTCTCCAGCACCTGAGGACAACAGTGGTCAGATGCTAGAGCGCACACACTGTGTATGGACACAAGAACCAGCCGGGTAGAGCTTCCCTGCAGGTACAGAGGCCGTCAAGGTGCCCCAACACACCCACGGCCCAGCCCAGAGCAGCCCCACGCTCCGCAGCCAGGAACAAAACGTGTTGGCAGGCGGGTGCGTGGCCTGCAAGGCAGCAGCAGTGCTGCGCTTGATTCCTCCTCCAGGAAAATCCAATGGGATCCAGGAGGAAGAACCACGCACCACCCATACCGTGCACCCAGGGGCACCCTTAGGGCAGGAGCACTCCAACTTCCAAGACACGCTGCCAGCGCATCGCCCCAGGGAACAGGCGTGGACGTGCCCTGGGAGGGAGCAGGAGAGGCTGGAAGGCTGAACAGAGCGAGGGGCATCCCCACAGCTCTGCTCCCTTCCACACTGGACACA
>NW_008794457.1:1322567-1336755 GCF_000699145.1 Aptenodytes forsteri | reverse complement strand
CTTCCAAGCCCCGCTGCCAGCGCATCGCCCCAGGGAACAGGCGTGGACGTGCCCTGGGAGGGAGCAGGAGAGGCTGGAAGGCTGAACAGAGCGAGGGGCATCCCCACAGCTCTGCTCCCTTCCACACTGGACACAAGCGGAGCCCCCCGCAGCCCCCCACAGCCCCCCCACTCTGCCCTTTATTCCCGCCCAGGGCTCACTCGTTTCTGGATGTCGGCTTTGCTTGCTCGGTCCAGGTCATCCATAACTTTCTTCAGTGCTTTAACAGCCTCTCTCAGTTCATCTTTCTGCCACTGTGGGATAACAGCAGTGGCCAGCGTCTGCAAAACAGGAGTGGGTAGAGAGGGTCAGAGGTACCGGTGACCATGGCAGGAGGCAGGGGATGCTCCACCACGCTCATGAACCTCCCCTCCTCTCCCAGTGCCCAACAACTCAGGCATGAGGTGCTGGCTGCAGCACCCGCAGGGCTGGGACCTCTGTTCAGCAGGAAGCTGAACTTGAGCCTCATTAAAACCACCCAGTGCAGGCAATCAAGCTCCCATTCACTTTGGGAAGGCAGAGCACTGCTACCATCCTCACCTCACTGAGATCCGTGATCTCCTTCTGCACATCCTTGTTGGGGGCGGTCTGGACCTTCACCTTGGCCTCCAGGGCTGACAACAGTTTCCTGAGGCTGTCGACTTTCCTGAGGGCCTAGCAGAATACAATCCAAGTTAAGTCATGCAGGGAGATTTAGCAGGCTGGGCTCTTGGCCACCACCATGAGAAGGGGTGAAGAACACTGCAGCCCCAGGATGGAGTTCAGTAACTCCTTGGGAAGCAGCGGAGCCAAAGCAGGCAGCACTTGACCAGAACCAGGGTGTGATGCTGGCAGACAGGCCCCCAGACTCTTCTTTGCCAGAAGAAATGCTGAGATCCTCCAAAAAGAGAAAACCATCTCCTCACCAAGCCCCTTCTCCCACTCTAGGAAGCCCCAGCCCAGGCTAGCCCAGGACCAAAGTCACCTGCCTCCCGCAGCAGAGGACTGGATTCCCAGACCGCACAACCCTCCTGCCAATCTTGCCAGCTTCTGAGGGCTCTCGGTCTGCAGCCCATTCTGCAAAGCACCCCGAGCTAACCCCGCAGCCACCTCGCGGACCCACCCCAGGCCTTTCTGCCACACTAACACAACAGCTGAGACTGGTGGTTTGTTTTTTTTTTGCTGAGACTAAGTCTCTGCAGCTGAGACTTTCCCCCCTTCCCTCCCAGGCCTCTCCTCTGGCTGTAGCACAGCCAGGGGCCTCTAGCACAGCTTTCGCTAACAGCAGCATCCTTCTCCACGAGTTCCTCAGACACTCACGCCAATTCTCCCTTGTGCTGAGCATCCCAACAGGGATATCGAGCAAATTGGAACAAAAGGAACCTTGGCACAGGGTTAATATGTGGGATTTCACAGAGGATCTCTCCTGCCTCCCCTTACCTTCCGAGCTTCGGCCCCGGTGACTGCAACTATCCTCCGGATGCCTTTAGCAATCGCTTCTTCTGAAACAATCACAAAGGGGCCAGCATGGCTGGAGTTCTGCAAGTGCCTTTGGAAAGAACCCAGAAAGACCCACAACAAGCGAGAGTTAGAAGTCCACCTCTCATCTCAGCAGGGATCAGCACGGAAACAAGAAAACCACCCTGCCAGGGAGACGCAGCAAGCCTGGGGACAGGCAGAAAACCCAGCCTAGCCACTAAAAGCCACTAAAAGCAAACGAGCGAGGAAAGGGTGGCAAGGGCTATGTTCCCAGCACTGTCAGAGACTATGCGTGTGGGCAGGGACAGCATAAAGGCAGTTTCCCTGCCTGCAAAGGCTGATTTGAAACGCGGCTTGACTCCAGACTGGGAATGCAAAGGCACATCATCACCACCACCTCCAGCTTTGCCCTGGCCATGCCCAGCATACGCCCACGGCACTCACAACAGAGCTCAGGCTCCCCAGGGACTCTTTTTCAGCCACACTGCTGCCTTCCCCGGCCTCTCCAGATACTCACGTCCCTCCGCAGAACTCAATAGAAGTGATGGAGCCCGCGGGGCCAGAGGGGTCAGCCAGCAGCTCCTCCACAGGGATGCCGATCGAGACCACACGGACAGGATCAGGGTAGGTCTCATCAAAAACTGCCCGCAGTCCTTGGATAGCTTTGGCTGCTGCGAGAGGGCAGTCCTTGGCGTACACAGTCTGCAGAGGACAGGAAAGGGACGCAGGTAAGAGCTGGTCCTGTCAGCTGTGACTGAGGGCCTGCGTTCCCAGGGAATCCTGACTTCCCCTAAAAGGGAAGTTACGTACCTCACCTGTGCTGGGGTTTGTTGAGCTGCAGGGATCCTAAAGTCATTGACAGATGCCCCATCTTCAAAATTCCCGATACCACTGCCTGCTCAGACCCACCGTGCTCCTGTACACTCAAATGGTTTCTAACCACAGACTCCTGAGCAGAGCACAGGGTCCTGCAGGGTCTGTTCTGACACAGGGTTGGCACCAGACAGAGTAACTCTCTCGCCGTTGAGGACACATCACTGGAGGGTCTGGGTTTACACTGTAAATCCAACCAGGCCTACTCTGCCAAACTTCTTGGCTCTTGTAGCTAATGTGACACTAGAGCAGGCAGGGAACCACTCCAACCCTAGAGAGGGCTCGGTACCAACGAACAGAGCAGCCTACATGGAGTTTTCCCACTCAAAATCCTCTGAGGTGATGCCAATCTGCGCACAGCACCGCATCAGCAGCTCAGAAGACTCCTGCTGGGCCAAACATCCACCACCCCAGATCATCCAAAAACTTGACTCGAGTTTTTTTTTTTCCCCTGAGTATTTCCAACCCGTCAGCCATACCCACCTTTGCCTCCTCAATCATCTGGTTGGCGATCCCTTCGACTTTCTTGATTTCCTGGGTAGACAAGGCTCCCTTGGCTGTGAAGTCGAACCGCAGCCTGTCCGGTGCGACCAGCGACCCTCTCTGGTCAGCTTCCCCCAACACTGAGCGCAGGGCGAAGTTGAGGATGTGGGTGGCCGTGTGGTTGCTCATGACTGGCCTCCGCCTAGTCTGATGGAGGAAGTCACTGTTAGATGGGGTCCTGCACTGCGGAGCCAAGATCACCTCTAGCAGCAGAAGTGGAGGTTGACACGCTTCTCCAACAGAAACCAAAACCAGCTCAGGAGACCAGAAACAACTTAGCACATTTGCTGCCTTGGAGCCTCAGCTAAGGGAGCAGGACATTCCCCACCAAATTTGTGCATGGCTTTTCCCTGGCAGTCCCCTTGTTAGGTCTACCTGCAGAGAGGCCAAGGACAGAGCAGGTCACAGACACTCAACAGCGAGAAGCGCTGCAAGATGGGAGCCTTCACTCTTGCTCCAAAGGTGCCGCCTCTATAGGGAAGGGAAATGCATTCTGCAGACTAGGCTCAACCCAGCACTCACTCAGCAGGCTGAGCCTGCTGGAGCAATGTCTGGAGTGGGGCCAACAGCCCCACTGTCATCCACAACGCAGCGGAGCACCATACCTGCTCCACCATGACCCAAAACGTGTTTCTGCTGCTGGTCGGCAAAACCCCCTGAGCGTGGCTCTGAGCCAGCAGGGCGTTATCTGCCTCCTGGCAAGAGAAAGCCAGGTGCCAGGAAGGAGAGGCCTCGAGTCAGCCAGACTGGAAGGGCCACACTGCTTGCCTGCATCGTGTGCCAGAGGGAGAGCAGGCCCCAAACTCCAGGCCACCCAAGTGGCACCAATGGAAACAAAGGAGGCAAAATCCAGGGAAGAGAGATGAGGCCATCTGTTATACCATGTCTTAACTCACCTCATCAATAGACAGGTGGACCTGATCTCCTACTTTCAAGCTTCCATATAGAGTTCCTATGTGAAGCACGTAGCCTCCTCGGACCTGCACGTTCTTCACCGTGAATTCTGTTTTCTGTACAAAGAGGGAAACGCACCCAGTGAGCGGGGCGAGAGGCCAGGGGGAGACAGACGGTCCAGCCAGAGGTCTGAGCTGCAGCTGGAAAGGTCTCAGCTGAGAGCCGGACTGGTGCGTGTGATAGGAGAAAGCTGAGTGTCCCCAGGCACAGCACACAGGGCCGCAAAGCAGAGAAGAGAATGAAGGTGGGGCATGGTTATGGGGCACAGCAGAGCTGAAAGAGCTCCCCACCTCAGCTCCCCATCATGGCTCGAAAGCTCTGTCCTTCCGCACGGCAATCCCAGCGCCACCACCGCAGGCACCCACATTCTGGTGACAGCCTGTCGCTGCAGCACAGTTCCCCAAGAAGCAAGGGGAACAAAACTCCAGCACATCAGTGCCGCGCTGCACCCCCCGAAAAGGAAACCTGTGCAATGCCTGACACCTGCCATGGACAGGAAATTGCTGGAGTTTGCTTTGGCCCCTTCTTCTCTGCACGCACATGCCCAGGCCCCAGGTCAGACTGAGCCTAGCGAAAGGCTCTCAGGCCCACTCACATCCTCCCTGCCGTCATCGTCCTTGACCATGTAGCCCTCGTCATAGATCTGCCCTCCCTGCTCGGCGTAGAAGCAGGTCCGATCCAGCACTATCCCACACTCCTGGCCAGTGGACACTTCCTCCACAAACTTCTTCTCCCTGCGGATGGCTTTCACTGTGGCCACGAGGCTCCCAAAATCTGTCACCGGGACGACAGGCAGTGTCAGTAAAACAGGGGAACTTTGTAGACACCACATGGGAGCAGAACTTCATAGCAACACCTCCCAGCTATTGCAGGAGCTCATGGCAGCTACATTTGCAGGGGGTAAGGAGAAAGAACTAGGGTGACAGTTAGTTGGATAAGAGGGAATTTCGTTCAGTGCTCTCCAAGGCAGGACTGTCACCTCCTTCCACACCTATGCAGTAAAAGTCAGCCATGTGTGCTGCTACGAGCCTGGGGCCTCCTGAATCTCCAACAAATTGAAGAATTAGCAGCAAGAGCCAGAGCAAGTGGGCCAAGGACCCTCTAACCCTCAGACCAAGCAGAAACTGCAGTCTCCTGCGGCACTGGCAAAGGAGCAGCTAGGAAATACAAACAGGAGTGTGGAGACGTGAAGCTGCAGGGAACAGGAATTCCCTTAAGTTGGCAGCAACAGGCCTGAAGAGTACAGCAGCCCTTGAAGAGTCTGCCCTTCTCTTTCCCTGCTCAATTTGTTACAAGCAGGCTATTAACCTGCGCACGTTTCCACTCCCGCCTCCATGTCCCAGGAAAGGTGAGGCCAGAGGGGATCTTGTTGAGGTACATGCCAGGAAAGGTTTGGCAGCAGAGGATGATTCTGAGAAGGTTTTTTTCATACCGTAGGCACCGCTCTGATCTGAAGCATAGCTGTATTTTGGAGAGTCGTCAGTCACCTCCAGCCCTCGGGCCCTCAGCTCTTCGATGGCATAGATGTCCAGCATGAGGAGGTCCTCCCCTCCGGCACCCTTCCCTTGGGATTTGAGCTGCCAACGACAAGCACCAAAGTTTGAGAAGACCCACCTCAGCACTGGCCCGTGCACGCCAGCCTAGTTGCACAGCTCACTCGCATCCCTGAATGCTCCTTGGTTCAGAGCTTTGCTCTGGGAAGCCGTGTGCCAGCAGCTGGAGTGCTCCCATCTTTTCTGACTTCAGAGCAGGCTGTTCCAGCGCTACCAGCGGGCAGACGAGGCAGGCCTGAGCCCAGCAAGGGCAAGGCAAGTACCCAGCCAGCCGGTCGATGCCACTCTCTGCTGCTGCAGCAGCAAACTGTTGGGAGAGGCACCCAAGCTGCAGGCCTGCTTGGACACTGCTCCTCAGACAGGGAAGTCCCGAACTTCCCTATCCAGAACAGGACAGTGGGGAGGTGCTCCCAGCACTCCACCAACTCTGTCTGAAGGCTGAGCTTGAGGTCCTGGGCCTCACAGTGTTAGTGAGCAAAACCAGCCCCAGCTGCACAGAAAAGACATGTCCCACAACAACTGCAGTGCCGTGCCCTGGTTCTTCCCACAGGGCACTGGGGCACACGGGGTGTGAGCAGACCCGGTAAGAAAGGACCAGACTCATGACTGCGAACTACAAGGAAGGGAATCCTCCCTGCCCACTCTCAGACCAGCTCCCCCTGGAGCTGTTATCTACCTGTGCATTTTTCCGCTCTTCTTCAAAGCCCTCCATGTCCACAACAAGGCCCTTCTCCTCTGCAATCAGCCCAGTGAGATCCGCAGGAAAACCGTAGGTGTCATACAGCAGCCAGGCAGTATCACCTTCGGAGAAAAAGCAGAGCAGTCGGCACTCCTGCACCGTGAGACACCGCTCCTTTCCCTGCTCCCCAACCGGCTCTGTCCCACCCGACTGGCTCGGCGCTATGGCAGGACAGGGAACAGGTCTGCTGAACATGAACATATCAAAAAGGCTCCTCATTGACAGCACAGAGATCACACTATCATGTTGTGTCTAGGCAGCTTAGAAACCTGAGCAAGTGAACGCAGGCCAGAGGAGAGAGGGGTGGCCCAGCTCTGAGCAACGATCTTTTGACTCCAACTCTATGCCCTCACGCCTTCCACTATCTCTCAGTTCCCAGCCCAGCTGAGCCCTAACTTGGTCCCAGATGATAAATGCCTTTTGGTGCATCCAGACAGAAGTCACAGCCTTACCAGGGATGGTTTTACTGTCTCCCAGACTCTGGATCTTCCTGTCCAGGATGCGACGTCCTCTGCTTAGTGTTTTCAGGAACTGATCCTCTTCTTCATTGATAATGTCCTTCACCATATCTGGGTCCTTCTTCAGCTCAGGAAAGGCATCTCCCTGCAGATCCAAGAGGATTAGTCCTTCAGCATGGAGATCCGCACACGTCAGCAGAGGAAGTCTTCAGCAGATACAGTGGAGCGGGGGAAGAACTTACCAGTGACTGCACCACCACATCAACCAGAGTAGCAAAGAAACCCTTGGGGGCATTAAGCTTCTCGTGGGAGTAGCGCACAGCCCGTCGGAGAATCCGCCTCAGCACATACCTAGGGAATAGCAGAGCCCCTCATGCAAAAGTTACACCTCTGAGCTGTTCTCAGGGGATGCACCAGCACCCACCCGCCAGCACCCCCTCCCAGGACCAAGAGCACAGGGTTCTCTCCCCACATTTTCTCTCAAGTAGCTGCTCACACCGGCAGCAAGCCAGAGGTGAGGTGCCAGGCCCCAGCTCCATGACCCAGACGCATGGTATGCTTAAGAGTCGGTCCTCTGAGTCCAGCGGCACTCACAGCACAGCCCCCCGGCCCAAACGTCATTGGGTTTTTTTTGACAGCAGCATCAAGCAGGGTTTTCTGCCTGTCTGCCCACAGTGATCCTTTTTGGGGGCTGACACAGCAGGGCTGGTATTCACAAGAACCCTCAGACCTGTGTGTCTTGGCCTTCTGGGTGGACCTTGCTACAGGGATTCAAGCATCAGATATACTGAGCGAACACTCTGCTATCCACTGCTTTAACGATGGATTCAAACACATCCCAGAGACCCGTGAGATCCCAGACCCCTCAGGGAAGACGTGCTGAACAGCATGGGAGTGGCAGCATCGCGGCAGCTCCCTTCTTACCCTCTGCCAGTGTTGTCAGGTCTGCCCCCATCAGAAAGGGCCAGCGTGATGGTCCGTGCATGGTCAGCCAGCACGCGGTAGGCCATGTCTATACCGTCGGTGTCCTCAGCACCAACCTGCCCCATGTACGGCCTGACACCCGTGCCCTGTGCAGAGAGGAGAAGGCAGTGGGCAAAGGGGACGATTACGGACAGCAGGGAGCGGCAACGTGGCAGAACAACAGGGAAGCGTCTCAGAAGCCAGCCCCATCCCACTGCCCGCAGTCACAGACTCCGGCCTGGCATAACCTGCCCAGCCAAGAAACTTCAAACTCTGTCATGTGGGAGGGGGTCCCAGCTTCCCCCTTTTAGGGTGTTTTTATACCCAAGACAAAGAAAACACTATAACAAAGCAGTGCTTGCACGTGGTGTAAGCCTGTCACCATGGGCACAGCCCCTACAGCCAGGCTCCCAGCACACTGCAGGAAGGCAGACAAGGACACGTGGGCTGTGTCCAGCCGGTGGCTTTAACATCGAAGAAAGGCAGCCCTCTAATTCCAACTCTGGAGCTCTGCACCTCATCCCTCTCAGAGGCAGCAGGAGCCTGGGCTCTTTTCCCTGCATTTTTTTCCAACATGATCTGCAGCCAGGAAGCTCTGCCCCTTCCACGGAGAAAAAAAAAAAAGCTTGGACTTGCACACAGAGTTCCCAGCACTGGTAACACGGCCCCCAGCCAGGAAGACGTGCAGCAACAGCACACTGGTTCTGCAAGTGACTGTCATGGTTTATGGCAAAGACCTCTTCTCTCAGGGGATCTTCTACAGAGCAACATGTTCCAGGTGGTAGACTGAAGGACAAACTATTGATTCTGGGTCAGCAGCACCACATGCTCTCTACCACACGGCAAAAAGATGGCCCTTGGCCATATGGGACAGCAGAGCATCTCCCACTCGGAGAGAACCAAGGAGCGTGCCATCGGGACAGTTCACAGGAAACACCTGGGAAAGCTGTACCGCTCATTGTCCCATGTTTTCCCCCAGAAACACGCCCCATGGCAGCAATTACTGTGCCAGCCTGTGTTCCTACCCTCAGCAAAGTACAAACCCGCGGAGCTCACAGCAGCTGGGAAAGCAGAGACGTGCAGACGTAACCGCCCTGTCCGACCAGCCCCACGCATCTCCCCAGGGATTCAGGGAATGGACGCAGCTGGGTCAGGCCCAGACCCAGACTCCCCAGTTCGTACCTTTTGGATGGCTTCAAAGTAAGGAAGGAAAAGGTCGGTGTCATAGTTGGACATCTTGTTCTGCAGCACAGAGACCAGCCTCTCCAGGCCCATCCCAGTATCAATACTTTTCTTAGGAAGAGGTTTCAGTGTCCCATCAGCTTCCCTGCCCAGCCACAGAAAGAAAGATGAGCTGTTATGGATGGAGGCTCTGCAGGGGCAACCCCCCTCTCTCTCCTCATTTTCACAAGATTTTGTTCCATCAGATTTATGACACAGGCCCGTAGACAAGCCACACAAAGGACAACTTTGATAAAATACAGTTAACAAGACCCTCGATGACAACTTAGACCCAGAGCGGGATGGCACTTATTCCCTACTGAACTCCTGGCAGATGAACTGAGAAAATACTTCCAGTCTGTCCCCAAAGCCAGTGTGACCAACCTCTTCTGTACAGGTGGGTCAGGGGACAGAGCATCACAAAGTGCACAGCTCCTGGATAAGAGGGAATGGCGAGCAAGCCAGGGGCAGTTAAAACAGTGCGCAGTCCAAGCAACCCCCCCACGCCGAGCTTGGAGCAGCCTGGGGAGGGAAGCAGGTCTCGCTCACCTGTTGAACTGTATGAACACCAGGTTCCAGATCTCCAGGACGTTGGGGTCATCCTGATTGACCAGGTGCGAAGCGTCTCTGTCCCCGATCCGGTCATAGTGGATCTCGCTGCAAGGGCCACAGGGGCCTGTGTCTCCCATTTCCCAGAAGTTATCCTTCATATTGCCAGGCAGAATCCTGCCCTCAGCCAGCCTGTAACAAGAAACTCTTCTTGAACAACAGAGAGTTACAGCAAGGCAAGAATTCCCCCAGCCAAGGACCATACCAGAGAAATCTCAGCTCATTAATTCCCTGGATGAGCAGGCAAATCGTCAGGGTCCTGAGCCAGACGAATAAAAGATCCTACCACCCAGGTTCCCTGCTGAGGAGGATCAGGCGAGCATCAGCACCTGGCACTGGCCCCAGATGGAGGCAGAGGCCTACATAACACCTCAGCAAAGCCACCAGCAAGAAGACAGGCGGATCTCTGACTTCAACACACGCGAGGCAGGTTTGGCCCCACAGCGTAGAGGTGTGTCACGGGGTCAGTGGCAGGTTTCAGAGGAGGCTACAGCCACAAGACCAAAGGCATCATTTCACTGCTACGTCAAGCTTTGTCCCACCCACAGCTTACAGTGTTGAGTGCGGTTCTTGCTTCCTCATCTCAAGGAGGGTGAGGCAGAAGTAGCAAAGGTATAGAGGAGGGCAACTAAAACCACCTGGGGGTAGAACATCTGCCTTACAAAGAGAGTACAGAAAAGAGTAGGACTCTTCAATTTGGAGAGGACAAGGCTGGGTGGGAGACTACGATTGAGATTTAGAGAAATCCAACAGGTTCAAAACAGAATCAGACATACTGTGAAGGAGCAGGGCCCCAAACAGAGGCTAAGGAATAGATGGATCACCCTCTAACGAACTAATCCAGTGACTGTGGATGCTGGGAGGGGAGGAGGAGGAGGAGGAAAACAGAGTGCAGGTCACAGTCAGGCGTGCCCGCTTCCCCTGAACAGCATCTTCTCAACTGCTGTCAGAAGCAGCACGCTGGGCTGGACAGATCATTGATCTGACCCAGCAGGGCACTTCTTACGTTCTTAAGCTTACACAAGAGATTTTGAAACGAAAGCTCTCAGTCTCTTCTATCTAATACCAGTACTTCCCTTTGGCTTTGCAGCTCCTCCACCCTGCAAACATTATTTGTGACACTTCAATTTTGTTAAAACCTCCTGTTATATGTGCTCTGCCACGTAACACATGCCATCTTTCTCTGAATGACTATTGCTCATCAAAACATGCACCTTCCTCAATTAAAGGCCTTACCCCAAATTCAACCATATCTGCTTGCACTCCAGGTCTGGTTGCAGTCCCGCAACCTCATTTCCACCAAAGTAAGTGACGTAGAGTCTTTCAGCAGGGATGCCGAACTCCTTGGTGAGAAGGTCCAGTGCCAGTTTACAAGCAAGTTCCTGCAGAAGGAAAGATGGTCACGAGCGGTGTTCCCCAGGGCTCAGTTTTGGGGCCGGTCTTGTTCAATATCTTTATCGATGATCTGGATGAGGGGATCAAGTGCACCCTCAGTCAGTTTGCAGATGACACCAAGTTGGGCGGGAGTGTTGATCTGCTCGAGGGTAGGAAGGCTCTGCAGAGGGACCTGGACAGGCTGGATCGATGGGCCCAGGCCAACTGTATGAGGTTCAACAAGGCCAAGTGCCGGGTCCTGCACTTCGGCCACAACAACCCCATGCAGCACTACAGGCTTGGGGAAGAGTGGCTGGAAAGCTGCCTGGCGGAAAAGGACCTGGGGGTGTTGGTCGACAGCCGGCTGAACATGAGCCAGCAGCGTGCCCAGGTGGCCAAGAAGGCCAATGGCATCCTGGCCTGTATCAGAAATGGTGTGGCCAGCAGGAGTAGGGAAGTGATTGTGCCCCTGTACTCGGCCCTGGTGAGGCCGCACCTCAAATACTGTGTTCAGTTTTGGGCCCCTCACTACAAGAAGGGCGTCGAGGTGCTGGAGCGTGTCCAGAGAAGGGCAACGAGGCTGGTGAGGGGTCTGGAGAACAAGTGTTATGAGGAGCGGCTGAGGGAACTGGGGTTGTTTAGCCTGGAGAAAAGGAGGCTGAGGGGAGACCTCATCGCTCTCTACAACTCCCTGAAAGGAGGTTGTAGCGAGGGGGGGGTCGGTCTCTTCTCCCAAGTAACAAGCGATAGGACGAGAGGAAATGGCCTCAAGTTGCGCCAGGGGAGGTTTAGATTGGATGTGAGGAAAAATGTCTTTACTGAAAGAGTGGTTAAACATTGGAACAGGCTGCCCAGGAAGTGGTTGAGTCCCCATCCCTGGAGGTATTTAAAAGACGAATAGATGAGGCACTTAGGGACGTGGTTTAGTGGACATGGTGGTGTTGGGTTGACGGTTGGACTCGATGATCTTGGAGGTCTTTTCCAACCTCAATGATTCTATGATTCTATGAGGTCAGCAAGTGAATGCAAACAGAGTTTCTCTTCAACGTGCAGCACCTGCACATGCAGAGAACTGGCTGCTGTAGGTATCAGCAGCTCTCTACAAAGAAACAGCCAAAAACTTTCAGACTTTTGGCATAAGAAACAGGCAAACCAGTACATGCAGTGAACAGGGCACAAGAAACATCTCATATGGCTTTCCAGATGCAGCCAAGTTAACTCCTAGCATGTTCGCTGCCCCAAAAAAGCCTCTGAATTCTGCTGTTATGCTGCATTCTTAACATCACCTTTGCGAATACGAACCCTACGCTAGCAAGACGCTTGGGAAAGGATGTTGTTATTTTATAATCACTCCTGTTTGAGGTCCATCATAGTTGCACAGCACATGCAACTCCCCACAGCTCCAGGACAGCCACTAAAACCTCTGCCTGAAGACTCCAAACTGGCAGAGTTAATATAATCAGCTTTGTAAACCTTAAGTAATTAATCTCAAAACATTCTGCAGGGTCCAGGCAGCTTCCAAGCTCGTTTACTCCAAAGGAGCCACACGTACCTTAGGAACCACTCTACGCCAAGATATTCTCCTTCCTCTTGGCAATTGCTCTGCTGAGTTCATAGAGACGGGTAACTTTGTGCAAGAGATTCAGAGCTGCACCTAACCTATTTTACCTTGAAATAATCCCCAAAGGACCAGGACCCCAACATCTCGAAGAAGGTGTGGTGGTAGACATCTTTCCCGACGTCGTCCAGGTCATTGTGCTTGCCCCCTGCTCGGATGCACTTCTGAGTGTTGGTAGCTCTGTTCAGTTTAGCGAGCGGGTGCGAGGGGTCAATAGTATTGAGGAAGATGGGTTTGAACTGGTGGAAAGAAAAAAGGGCAACCAAGAAAAGCACTAAAAGCCTGTTTTCAAATGTTGCAAGCAACAGCATTATCTACGTCACGATACCACTAGCCTGGACATACCCGAGGCAGCTTTCAGAAACGACAAGCCTGCTGTCTCCTGCGTGAGAGGAGGCTGCAGCGCTGCCTGTAACTTAGCGCTCACACACACACAGGTGTTCCTGAAGCCTACCCCAGGACTTCCAAAGGGACTGGAAGTAACCAGATTCCCAGCTGACCAGAAAAAAAAGTCAGTGAAAACTGCGTGCCGATCTCCAGCAGAGCCCTTTCAGCAGCCCAGCCCCAACCACTCTTTAAAGACACTGTTAGTCATTTGTGCCAGGACTAGCTGTGGTACAAAGGGTCAAGGGAGACTGGCAGTGCTCCCATCGCTGCACAGTCAGCCCAGCAGACACAGGAACCTCTCCCAGTGCTCTTGCCAATTTTGCCAGAGCGCAGAGGACTCCAGCAGACACACCAACCACCTCTTTGTGACCAGAAGGAAGATGGAGAGAACAACAGTAATTTTCCACACAAACAGCTCTGCAAACACCTTCACAGGTTTAGTGTTCACAAGACCACAGTAGGAATCCTACCTGATTCATACCAGCATTAGCAAAGAGCAGCGTGGGGTCATCCAGGGGGATTGTAGAAGACGAGTGCACATAGGTATGCTTGTTTTCCTTGAAGAAGTCAATAAACCGTTGCCGGATCTGGCTAGCTGTTAGCGTAGCTTCCATCTTGAAGCTGCAAGTCACAGCTGTCCAAAGCAAGCGGAAGGGAAAGCGGCAAGGCCTTGGTGCAGTCTGAAGAAACAACAACAAACAAGGCTCTCACATGGTGTCAGCTCAAGCAATAACACCAGGATCATTGCCTCCATTTCCCGAAAGGGTCTCCCCACATTGATAACTACTCTCACCGACTCCTCAGTTTAACCATCGGTCCGCCCCAAACGGTGCTGACCCACACCCAAACTTCCTCTCCCCCAGCCTCCCTGATTTCTAGAGCTCAAGCTCAAGTTACCTGTTCTTTGACAACATGCGTTTTTAAAATACCAAGTTCACCTGGATACTGAACTTATTAAGAGGTTATGTCTGCCTTGCCAGGGACGCAGGGGAGGGGGAGGATTGCCAATGCCTAAAATCATTCAGGGTGATTAAATCATAGGCTCGTAGAATGGCTGAGTTTGGAAATGACCTCTGAATATCACCTCGTCCACCTCCCCCTGCTCAAAGCAGGGTCAACTCCAGGGATGCCTGGAAACCTTCCCTGCGAGCAACCGCATCGCCATAGGCGCACCGGCGACAGGTGACGGTTTGGAGGTGACAGTTTGGAAGCAAGCACCTCCTGTATATCCGAACGGGTGCATAAAGCTGTCCTCTGCCGCTGGAGCGCAATGCGGTTCCCTAGAGGGCCAAGCTCCCAGCAGCCTGCTCCGGTGCAGAGGGACGGTAATTCCTCATACGACTAAGGCCACCGAGTCCTTGGAGGAGGGAAGGACCGGAGGAGGGAAGGACTCGGCGCA
>NW_008794457.1:1321664-1322016 GCF_000699145.1 Aptenodytes forsteri | reverse complement strand
GGCGGCCACGTGATGAGGCCGGGCTGAAGCCGGGAAGGGAGCCGCCATTTTAAGAGTGCCAGCCCTGCTGCGGGGCTGGGATGGGAGGCCTGTTCCGGGGCAGCGCCGGGGGGACGGAGGGGGCTGGGACCGTAAGGGCCCCCCAGACCCTCCTCACTGCAGGCACAATGATGCCGCAGTACCACGAGGCCTTGGCCCACCTGGCGCAGCCTTGCTCCCCACAGGCGGACCTGTGGCCTGGGCCGCTGGTGTGGAGTGAGCAGGGAGCTGCAAAAGGCTCAGGCCAAGAAGGGGATGTGGGGGGAGAGGGAGCTGGCTGGGGATGGGGGGCGGGGTGGCTGCTGGGGGGGTG
>NW_008794457.1:1313837-1321653 GCF_000699145.1 Aptenodytes forsteri | reverse complement strand
GGGCGGGCTGGGACCGTAAGGGCCAGACCCTCCACACTGCAGGCACAATGATGCCGCAGTACCACGAGGCCTTGGCCCACCTGGCGCAGCCTTGCCCCACAGGCGCGGACCTGTGGCCTGGGCCGCTGGTGTGGAGTGAGCAGGGAGCTGCAAAAGGCTCAGGCCAAGAAGGGGATGTGGGGGGAGAGGGAGCTGGCTGGGGATGGTGGGCGAGGTGGCTGCTGGAGTGGTGACCAAAGCCCCACCGGCTTCCCTGCTGGGGGATGTAATGGCTGCAAGGCCTTTACGTGGATGTGAGGGGACAAGGTCATGGTGAAGAGACGCAGGGAGGGTTTTTACTGCATGGCGAACGTGCTCCGGTCATGCAGTCGGGTAGATGACGGGGTGGAGGCATGCAGTCCAAGGCCAAGAGGCACCACCCGTACACAGGGGAGGTGCCACGTGGACAAAAAATTCACTGTGAGGACAGTCAAGCATTGAAACGGGGACCCAGGGAGACTGCGGGGTCCCTGGAGGTTTTTGAGGGTTCAAGCCCTGGGCAACTTGATCTGAAGTCATTGCTGACCCTGCTCCTCCTGCCGGGTCTTGGAGTAGAGTCCTCCCAAGTCCTCTCCAACCTGAATGCTCCCCAGGTGCCTCTACAGCGTTGGGATCCTGTAGATTGCTCTCATATCTTCCCCAGAGCATCCCTCCTGGCGCCCAAGCTGTGGTTCCTGAGCCATGAGCATGTCTGCGCTGCTGTCCTTGGCCTTGGTTGTCATCGGTTAGCCATTTCCAAAGGTCGCTTGCTGCTCATCTTCCCCAGCTTGGTGCTGGCCCGTGGCTGTTCCCACCATTCCTGGTCCAGCAGCCCTCTTCGCTTGTGTCTGTTCTCTGCTTCCCAAGGAGCCTGGAAGGAAAAGAGGAAACTCCAGTCTTGTTGGTTCCTAATGAGAACTCTGCTCTGAATGCTGCTTGCAGATAGCCGCAGGAGCGGGCAAGTCTGTGCGGTGCAATTGCTTGCGCGGGAGATTACACCCTCAATAACGCCTGCTACAGCGGGTCTAACACCATCCAAATCCACACCCAGCACGCTTACCTCTCATGGAGGCCATAGTCTACCCACCAAGATGGAAGGAAACATCACTGCTTCCTCCTTTCCATGCTCTGCGTTAGCTGAAAGCACATCTTCCAAACGTGGAACCCCTTCACCATCTTCCCAGCTGCTGGCTCAAGTATTTCTTTGGTGATTGCCAGGCCTGGACCCACTCAAATACTTGGGGAATAGTCAGCTCTGTCCCCTCCGCCAGGCTGAGCGAGGCTGGGCAACAGATGTGTCCCTTTGGGCACGTCCAGATGTGACAGACCCGTCCCTGCTACTTTCCTCTTCTTATTTCCTCCCCCACCTTAAATTCGTGTTGCCCCAATTCTTCCGTTTCAGCTGAGGCTTTTTACACGGCAGCTTTTTGTTTCTTTTAGCACCTTACTCACTTCTGCCGCCTAAAAATCCATGCCCCCAGGCTGGTCTGGGCTGCAGGAGCTTTGGCTTTGCAGGCACCTCTTGGTCTGATAAGCATCCAGCATTGTCCTCCAGCAAGGAGAAGGCTGATGGCTGTGAGCTTGGTGCCCCAGCAGTGGGTGGACGGGGCTGCAGGGAGCTGGGGGTCTTCTCTGTTGGCTCCTGGGTGCTCTGGGTGAAAGCATCGGCACGAGTTGAGCTCGCAGTGTTAGACATGCCCTCCCTGCGCTTCCCAGGCTGGACTTTGGATTAGCATTCCTGGGTTCAACCATCCCAAACTCACGCCCCAAACTGGGAGATCAGTGGCCACAGCCAGATTTGGACCTGTTTTCCTTTCCTGGTGGTGTTTCCAAGTGCTCTTCCAAGCTCGTGGTAGAGGTGACCCTTCTCCCGTGGTTACAGGGACTCTGGGAGCTGGGGCTTTAGAGGAGTGAAGCGGTGGGGTACTGGGTAATGCAGGAGACATGCAGCCCCATGTGGCAAAATGACGGGGAGCCCTTGGTCCACCCTGGGACCCTGGCTCTGCCTGGGGCAGGCGAGGGGCCAGGGCTGGTGCTGGCAACGTCCCCATCCCCGTGGGTGCCCGGAGCCACACCCTGGGCTGTGCCCGGCTCCTCTTCACGCCGAGCAGGCGGCAATCCTGCCGTGTGTCACCACCCGGCGCGGAGGCCGCAGAGATGGCTGCGCTGGCTCGGAGCGTCCTAGTGACGGGGTCCAACCGGGGCATCGGGCTGGAGCTCGTGAGGCAGCTCGCTGCCAGCCCCCGGCCCCCCCAGCACATCTTTGCCACCTGCCGCGACCCCGAGGGTCCGAGAGGGAAGGTCAGTGCAGGCGCAGGGCATGGGGATGGTCCCAAGCCAGGAGGGCGAAGGGAATTTGTGGTCCCAGCAGCTCTGCCGGCTCTCTGCCAGATCTGGCCCTGGCTCAGTGGTCCAGCAGTGGGGGCAGGAGTGCTCCGGCGGGGTCTCATAACCCCCCAGCCCTGTGCTTACGGCATAGCCTGACCCAGCCAGGCGGGATGAGGCTGGAGGGGCAGACATGGTGCCCATGTCCTCAGTGCTTGCTCCTGGCCGTGCCGATGGCCGGCCAACCCCTTCTCCATGCTGGGATCACCCAGGACGGGGGGCAATGCCTGAGCCCAGCAGCACCCCTTCTCCTGCCGGCCACGGGGATGCCACCGTGCCCTGTCCGCTGGGAACAGCCCCGCACACCTTGCCCAGCAAAAGCAAAGCCACCCTGTCCCGGCTCCAGCTGCGGTGACCTGGGAGCAGGGGTGGGAGACCTGGCCGTGCCGCTGGTGACTTCTAACCTCCTCCCTCGCTCCATCACTTTGTTTCCAGGCCCTGCGAGAATTAGCTGCCCAGCACCCCAGCATCAAACTGGTCCAGCTAGGTATGGAGCAATCTCCCTCCTTGTATTCGGCATTGCTTCTAGCCCTCTGCTCGCTTCGGGGACAGGACTGGGGGCAGCTTCGTTGGGCAGCCTGCCTTAACGCTGGCAGCCAGGCAGCTCCAGCCCTGCCAGGCGGGGAGGGATGGGCACACATTTGGGCAGGCTTCCCCCTCCAAGCAGAGCTGTCCTCTGGCTGGAAGCAGTCAAACCAGCTTCAGAGGCAGGCAGAGGTGGGTCCGGACACCTCAGATGAGCGAGTTTCATGGGAAAGGCATGACCTCTGTTCCCAAAGATGCTAAATACAGTGCCCGAGTTTTGGGCCGGGACATGCAGGTTCGCAAAGCGAAGCAAGGCAGGGCACAGCAAGCACGCTTGCTGGATGGTTCCTAAGAAGGAGGGTTGGTTTGGGGTCTGTTTGGAGGTGACCACGGTCGGCATTTCCTTTGCTGCTGGTAAAAAGGGAGAAAAGAAATAGGCTAAAAGGATGCATATGGGAAATCTGTCCTTGTGGTGGTGGTGGTGGTATCCCAGGTTGATGCTCAGGCCTGGAGGCATGCTCCGGTTCAGGATGCCCGCAGCCTGGACTGGGGAGATGTCCTTTCCCTGCTCCCGTGGAGGCAGGCCAGATTCGGTGGCCTTTGTCAGCAGCGCTGGGGAGCAGCGAGAGAAGGTGGCAAACAGACCTGGACAGCACGGGGACTTGGGGAAGGAAAGGGAGAGCAGCCAGGGCAGCGCTTGGTGTTGCCAAAGTTGGGGTATTTCTTCCAAGGAGACAAGAGTTTGTTCCTTCAGCAAATGTGGCTGGCCTAGCACTAAAAACGTGCTGATCCCACATGCCTGGCTCCTTTGAGCAATGACTCAGCTGGTCTAAACAGAGCAATTAATCATTCACCAAAGCGACAGAAAGATCCCTCACACGTGGTGGAGTGATGGAGCCTTGAACTCTGTTTGGTCATTATCCAAAGAGAAGTCACTAAAAAGCACCCTGTGATATGTCCTGCAGCTGGCCATGCATGTCCTCTCAAATCCCAAGGCTCCATCCCCTCACGCACGGCAGCCCCACAGCAGATTATCTCATCAAATTCCCCCAAAATGTTTTTATGACACCTCTACAGAGGTCCGTGCTGCACAAGGCAAGGTGGTACAAGTCCTGGGCCACTCGAATACTTGCTTACCACCATAAAGCCACCGGGCTAGTTAAAAATGCCAGGAAAAAGGATTGTTCTGCTGCTCATCAGTGTACAAAATACTCCAAGAAGGGAATCTTCAGCCTTGCAAACCTTTGCTAAGTCAGTCTTGTCTAAGCATGAGAACGGAGACACAGCTCGAGGGCGAAAGTGTTGCAAAAAAGAAATCTAGCTCTGCGATCCCCGCCACGTGGCAGGCTCATCAGATTAGCACCTGCAAAAAACGTTGCAGAAACGTGTGCGGGGAGCAAAGGCACACTCCAACATGCCCAGACGCAGGAATATTCATGGTTCTTAAGGGCTCGGTGGTGCATTTGGGATATTAAAAGGCAATATATAAAGTTTAATGTTGGCTTAACCGTCCCATTTCAGATCCTGAAGGTGTTTAGATAACCCCTTTTAAATCAACAGTGGCCACTTCAGTGGGGCGAGCGCCTGGTAGGGGATGCACATCCTAACAAGCAAACCCGAAAGCTGAACATAAACTTAAAAAATACCACTCTTATTGCTTTAGCCAAAAAATCCTGCAGTCAAAGCATGGCGGATTTTCAAAGAGATACCAATATTTAAGTGAAGAAAAAGGCACTGGAAATGCTTACCCCTGTTAGCACAATTTCAGGGAGGTCAGTTGTTTCTGGTTGCTTGAGAGGGGTTGTCCCCACAGCCTGGCCAGAGCATCTGTAAGGATGGGGAGGTTCAGACTCGGAGCCTGCAAACAAATACTGCAGGTTAGATCCCAAATCTTTTATTACTTGCACTCACCTCAGCTCATCTGTCAGCTCCAAATCCTCGTTGGTAACAATGTCAAGCAAAAAGATCTAAAGAAAAAAAAAAAAAGAAAGGAAAAAAGGAAGGATTTTGCATACAAATGGCTGCAAAGCTATGGGAAGTCGTGTTGTGGAAGATCAATTTAAGCACGAACTGTTAAAAAAGGCAAAGATAACTCTAAATGATCACTCAGAACAGATATCAACCAGAAAAGATCTTCACGTAATTCAAAATAAAATTAATAAAATATTAACAGCTCCTATAGGTGCTGTGCAGTACAGGAGGGCTCCAAGAGTGTAGTTAGGTTGTTTCCCCAAAGATGGTGTCTCCTTAAAATGTGCCAATCCAACTGCGTTGGCTCCTGGTGGAAATGAAACTGGGAGCCTCAGTGTGCAAGGAGCGAGCGTCCCTTGTGCAATCATAAATTCCTTGAATACAGAAAGCAAATGCAGCTAAGTTCTTCTTACCAGTAGCCTCCATATGACCAAAAAGGAGCCGAATCGCAGTTTAATTCAGCTAAGGCTGCGAAACCAAGAGGTGGGGACAAACTGTTGCTCATTTCGATGTGTTTAACACCCTGACCTGCTAAACCTGGTCCTTTCTTTTTGTGTAATGCTGGTTTAAAGGAGCCATTCCAGCCACAGCACGCCTTCCAGTGGACGCTGCGTGGCCCGCTGGAGCTCTCCTCCACTTTGCTTTTCGCCCCGGCAGACACGGTGAACTTGCCGAGCATCCGAGGGGCCGTACGGGCTGTGGGGTCTCATCTGAAGGACCAGGGCTTGAACCTGCTCATCAACAACGCGGGCGTCAGCTCGCACGCCACGCTGCACTCCCTAGATTCGCGGGAGATGCTCTCCGCGTTTGCCACCAACGCGGTCGGGCCACTCCAGGTTGCCAAGGTACGTGTGGACCTTTCGGGTTTCTCCTGCTTGGGGAGATGTTCCCCATGGCAAAGGTGCCCTCAGCTTGGGGGGGTTCTCGCTCTCTCAAATGAGGCAGACTGATGGGGGCAAGACCAGGACCGCGGGTCTCCTCTGCCCACCCAGAGGAGCAGGGAGGCAGCTCACCCCAGCCCCAGCATCTCCCATGCTTCGCTCCTCCCCAGCTGGAGCTCCTGCCTGCTCCGGGCTGGCCGTGCCGGCTCGCTCCTTCCCTGGGGAAGGGAAAGGCTGGAGCCTGGCCCGTCCTTGGGGCGTCCTCCCCATCCACTGCCCTTCTGCCGGGGGTGTCTGTCCAACTGCTCATCCACAGTCTGCGACAGAGACCTCCAGGGCGGTCCCCAAGCTTGGGGCTTGTCACGTATTAACAGAGCGTCGGTGTCTTTGTGTCAGGAATTTCTGCCGCTCCTGGAGAAGGCGGCGAAGGGCGCGGGGAAGGAGGGGCTGAGCTGCAGCAGGGCCGCAGTCATAAACATCTCCACCAAACTGGGCTCCATCGGGCTGTGCCTCGGGGTGCTGGAGGCCCCCATGTACCCGTACCGTGCCAGCAAGGTGAGGTGCCAGGGGAGGTGCTGGGGATGCTCTGCTGTGCACCGTGCCCGTGGAGGGGAGCCCAAGGGGGCACCCACCTGTCCCAGGCCACCCACCCCCTGCCTGGTTCTCCCAAGCGTAAGCACGGAGACCGAGAACAGCAGCAGCCGGGACTGAGCCTTTCAGGCGGGTTGTGCCGATGCTTTACCCCAGGGCAAAGTCCCATTTCCCACCTCTACAACCATTTCCTGGCTGGGAAATGTCCCCCCCTCCTGCCCACCCGCGCCCCGAGTCGTGCTGGCACGGCGGTGCCTCTTCCAGGCTGCCCAGAACATGGTGACGAGGTGCATGGCTGCAGAGCTCCAAGACAAGGGCATCTTGTGCACGGCCATCCATCCTGGCTGGGTGAAGACCGACATGGGGACAGAGAAGGTACTGGGCTGTGCAGGGGAGGGCCAGCAGGACCCGTGCTGTACCCTCACCTCTCGGGGAGGGCAGGGGCACTTGGGGCAGGGGATGTTGTGTGATGCTGTGGGCTGCCAGGACCATCTCCTGGGACGGAGCAGGCAGGGAGCAGGCAGCAAGCTGCAACGTGCCAAGTGCACAGGATAGCCAGCCCTGTCCCCCCCACCCAGCACAGAGAGCAGGGGGGGGCGGCAGTATGGAAAAATGCCCCCACGAGCACCCTGGCTGCTGTTCCCCAGGCCGTGCGCCCTCCAGTCTGCCCAAGCCCGGCTGCTTTCTGTGCTGGTCGCAGCCCACGGCAGTGACACTGCGCCTGGTCCTCTTCTGCAGGCACCCCTGACGGTGGAGCACAGCGTGCGGGGCATCCTGACCGTGCTGGCCAGCCTCTCGCGGGACACCTCCGGAGCCTTCCTCGACTGGGAAGGGAACAGTCTGCCCTGGTGACGGACAGACGGATGGCGTCTCTTGCCCACGCTGCAGCCTCCTGCTCGCTGGCTCACCCCTCCGCGTGGTCACCCCGCTCACCCTCAGCCTGCTCCGGGCTGCCAGGGAGAGGGGAAGGGCACGGGAAGCAGCCTCTCTCCCCCTTCCCCACCCCACGCACGGCCCTGCAGCCCCCTTGTACCCCCCACCTCCGTAAACGCCAGGAACTGACACCTCTCTGCTCCGTCTCCGCACCCCCAGCCTCAAACCTCCCGGCCGAGCCTGGCACCCACTCCCCCTGTGCTGCCCGATTGCCATGCGTCCGTCTGTCCCGCCTGCGACCAAGCATCCCCCGACTGAGGGGAGAGGGCAGCCGGTCCCTGCGACCCCCAGCCCTTCGGGCACCCCAGGCTGAGCACAGCCCTGGGGGTGCCCCCGCAGCCGGGCAGGGGGAAAGCCAGCCTTGTGGGTGCTCGGGATGTTCGCCAGCCCTGCGGATGCCGGGGAGATCTCTCTCCCCCCGGGAGGGGACGTCTCCAGAGGGTGGTCACGATGCCATGGGACCCACAGGTTGTCACTCGTGGGACCCCCGCGACAACTGTGGGGGGGGGGGG
>NW_008794457.1:1311988-1313692 GCF_000699145.1 Aptenodytes forsteri | reverse complement strand
TCTTGGGGGTGGTTGGGGGCCTGAAGGCCCTGCCACACCCCGGGATAAGGAGTGGGGCCGCACAGCAGAGCCGGTGGCTCTCGGGCAGGGGTTTATTGAGGACGTGGGGCAGGTGGGAGCAGCAGCACAGGGCCCCGCTGCCAGGAGGCCGGGCTGGCGTCTCACCAGGGCACGACGTTCCCTTCCCAGTCCAGGAAGGTGCCGGTGTCCTTCTCGGAGAGGGAGGAGAGCACCTTCAGCATCCCTCGCGCGCTGGCGTCCACTGTCACGGGGGGCTGTGGGGCAGAGAGGGAGAGGCAGCCGATGCCTGAGGCCTGGCTAAGGGCTGCCCTGGAGCAGCTGGGGCCAGGGGAAGGAGCCGCTTCAGGGCAAGGGGAAAGCCACCAGCCCCAGGCAGAGGGGCCGAGCAGGGAGCCGAGGGGATGGGGGCACCGGGCAGCCGGGGCCAGGGCAGGGGGAGCTGCCCAGGCAGCGATGGAGCAGGCAGGGAGGTCGTGGTCAGGGGCTCAGGGCAGCAACTCCCTCCCGTGGAAAATCAGCACAGGGGCTCTGGTGGACCCACCACGGTGAAACTCCTACCGTGTGTCCGGCTGAGCTCCCCATGTCGGTTTGCACCCAGCCAGGGTGGAGAGCAGCACAGAGGACGCCGTGCTCCCGGTATCCCAGGGACTGGCACTTGGTCAGCATGTTCAGAGCAGCCTGCGGGGAGACAGGGCAGGGATGGCGGTGGGAGGGGAAGGGTGGCTGCAAGGGGACACGTGCAGACCCCACGGCAGGGACAGGCCAGGGGAGGCAAATCTGTCCCCAGTATGGCATGGCTTGCTCGTACCTTGCTGCAGCGGTACGAGACAACCTGCATCAGATCCCAACCAGAGGGAGAAGCGATGGAGCCCCCATAGCTGGACATGTTGATGATGGCTGCCTTGCTGCAGCTCAGCGCTGAGCCCGGGCTCCCTTGGGCAGCCTTCTTCAGCAAGGGCAGGAACGCCTGCGAGGAGAAAGAGGAGACAGGGGCACACACGGAGGTGGCACAGGGGACAGGACCAGGTTCTTCCACGGTGGGCAATGTTGGCACCAGCACTGGAGCATCCTCCCTCCTCTTCCCACTGCCCCAGCCCGCCAGACTCCAGCTCCTGAGCTCCAGCCCACGGCTCTATGAGCTTCTTCTCGGGCAAGAGCCCATCGGCACCGGAGCGGATGCAGGACCCTCTCCCACCAGCCCTTCATGCCCGCCGGGACAGCCCAACTCGGGTGAGGGTCTCACCTGGCTTAGCAGCAGGGGCCCAACTGTATTGGTGGTGTACACCTGGGACATGTCCTCCAGCGTCTCGGTATCAAGCAAGTTCAACTTGGCGATTCCAGCGTTGTTGATGAGGAGGTTCAGCCCCGAGCCCCCCAGCTGCTCCCCGACTCTGGCTGCAGCCGCCTTGATGCTGGCGGGGTCGGTGACTTCTGCAGAGCCAGGGCAGGGGAGGTCAGTGTCCCCGTGGTGGCTCACACCCCGCACAGTGCCAGGGGGTGGGAGGCCCCTGTGTTCCCCCAGGGATGTGCCCTTGGGGTTGGCCATGGGCAGGAGGGAGGGCAGCGCCCGGTGTCCCCGCAGGCACCGGCCCGTTGGCACGGTTCCCTCCCGGTGCAGGGCTCCCAGGGTGCGCGCAGCGCCTGGGCACATGCCAGGGGAACCGGGGTGAGGGAGCCCCACCT
>NW_008794457.1:1309213-1311856 GCF_000699145.1 Aptenodytes forsteri | reverse complement strand
CCCCCCCCCTCCCCCAACCTGCTGCCCTGGCACCGAGTGCTCCCGTCCCCCAGCACAACCCACCGCGTCCCAACCCGGCTGCCCCGTGCCGCGGGTGCCTGGCTGCAGCTCGAGCCCTTTGCAAACCCCCCCTGCCCTCCCACACACACCACGTGCCACTGTCTCCTCTGCACATCCCATGCCCAGCTGGTGTCACAGCCGTCCCAACCCGGCTGCCCCGTGCCGCGGGTGCCTGGCTGCAGCTCGAGCCCTTTGCAAACCCCCTCCCTGCTCCAACCTGCTGCCCTGGCACCGAGTGCTCCCGTCCCCCAGCACAACCCACCGCGTCCCAGCCCAGCCTCACCTGCGCTCGCTCTCCCTTGGGGTCCCGACAAGCCGCAAAGACCCACTCGGGTGGGTTTGGCATCCCCAGGAGCTGCCGGACAAGCCCCAGGCCGATTCCCCGGTTGGCCCCAGTCACCAGAAGGGAGCGGACCTGAAGTCCTGCCATGCTGCTCTGTCCGCCGCTGCACTGCTCTCGCCCTGACTCTGCAGGTACCTTTTGCTAGTCAGTTATCTCGCATTTTCCCACGAGGGCTTGCATCAGCCTGTGGCTCTAGGAAATTCTCTGCCCGCATCCCAGTCTCTTGGCTGTGGTCCATACCCACGATCCACCTTTCCTGGCGGCCGAGGAGTGATGCAAGGGGAGCCAAGTGTCCTGCCCAGGCAGGGAATGCCCTGGGCTGGATGTCTGGAAAACTGCTCTTTGTACCTTCCCTGCTCCACCAAACCTGAGCCGCTTGGTTTTCCGGGCCAGCACCCTGTTCCCGCACTGAGATGTCCCCTCCCACTGCCGCCCTCCCTCGTGGGACACCAGGCTCTGTCCCTCCCCTCGCCCGAGGTCAGACAGGCAAGGGTGGACTCGCTGACCCTGCACAGTGCAGTTTGTTGGCCTTAATTTGTGCAACGCCAAAGCCAGGGTCAGGGACGGAGCAGCTGGGACAGACAAGTGTCCCTTGGCCACCACAACAGGCTGGAAAACCTATAAACCCTCCAGGACCGCTTGGAAACCCTCCAGAGCTGCCCAGAGCAACCCCTTCCTGAGGGTCTGCTCTAACAACAGCTATAGTATTTAAGTTGTAAGTGTGATAGAAGGATAAAATTCAGTTTTGCCCCCCGGGTATAACTGTGGCATGGCCAGGAATCGGGGCTGTGCCCAGGCGCACACACAACACACGACAGACGTCCAGTCCCAGGGTGGTCCAGGTACTCCCCGGCTCGTTCCTGCAGCGGAGAGGCACCGGACCGACCGATGGACTGAACTCCCAGCTGCCTTCCAAAGAAAACCTCTGACTGGTGGATACAGGAGCTTCGGGACAGGCCTGAAGATCCCCCAGGAGCTCCTGCTGTGCCAAAAGTCAATGGAGAAGCGCCACCTGCGTGTCTCCGTGTGCTGATGAACACCCTGCGGGGAGGATCTGGGCACCCCACGGCCTCCCCAGGTGGTTCCTGCTGCAGCGTCGACCAAACTGTGCACAGACAATTTGTAATAGCAGAACATATGTATAAGATAGTTAGGAGATGCTTTGTCGGTAGTTTAAGATAATTAATAACAAAAGATCAGGCAGGTGGTCGCGCAGGACCGGGTGGGTGTAAGCTTGGGGAGTCTCACCTGCTCCAGCTGGAGATGCTGCTACAAGGACCTTTGTAACCTGAGAGTAACCTACCGCCCTGTTCAAGAGACTTGACCCACGTGCGTGCTACCTTATGCAAAGATCCCAATAAATTAGCTTCTTTTCTTTAAAAACAAACCCCGCTGTCTACTCTTCTGTGTAGCACTCACCAGCGTTGTGGCATTTCACCACATTCACTCAAGCCTGCTGATGCAGCCACAGCCTCCGGCCTGGGGATGAAAAGACGCCGGCTGGACCGAGCCACGACTTACGTGGCTTGATTTCGGCCCTGACCTGCACGAGAGGAGGCGTTTGCCGTCCCTTCAGCACGTGCCTCAACATTTCCCGGTTTGCTTGCCGGATTTGAGCAGGTAAGCAGCTTTAATGCCTCAAGAGGAGGCGAAGCGTACGCAAGCCCCTTTGTGGAAGGACGCTTCTTCCCACAGGCGACCGCCTGGGGAGAACCTGGGGCTGCTTAGAGCTATTGAGGCCAAAACCAAAGGAAACAATGCGAAAACAAGGTAGTGTTTCAGTGATGGTTTGTCATCACGCGTGAACCACTGAATGGGAAGCGGTAACAGAAAGTCGGCCAAACAACGGGGAAAAGCATGTGTGTGCCCAGGAAAAGCCTGGAGGAGAGCAAGGAGCCTGGTGTGGGCTGGGGCTGCGGATGGGGCTGGGGATGCAGATGGGAATGGAGTTGGGGCTGGGGCTGCGGATGGGGCCGAGGCTGGGGATGTGCAGATGGGGCTGGGGCTGCGGCTGAGGTTGGGGACGCAGATGGGGACAGGGCTGGGGCTGTGGATGCGGATGGGGATGGAATTGGGGATGCGGATGGGGACAGGGATGCAGATGGGAATGGAGTCGGGGCTGGGGCTGTGGATGGGGACGAGGCTGGGGCTGGGGATGCAGATGGGGTTGGGGCTGGGGATTGCAGATGGGGTTCGGGATGCAGATGGGGATGCGGCTGGGGCTGGGGATTGTGGATGGG
>NW_008794457.1:1305703-1308414 GCF_000699145.1 Aptenodytes forsteri | reverse complement strand
TTATTGGGAGATAAATAAATAATTGGGGGGGGGGGGAGAATATCCTGAACTGGGTGGGAGACTTGCAAAAGGCCTGCCCCAGCCCGCACGCAGCTCCAGCCCCTCCTGATGTCCCCCCTCCCCGGGAGAAGCGGGATGCCGCCGGACCTGCGTGCCCCCAGCAGCGCATCTTCCTCGGCACGGCTCCCTTAGGACGGGCGTCCTTGCGGAGAAGTGGGTGGATTTGGGCTGGGTTCGAGCCAGCCCCTGGGGTCGTGGCTGTGTTTGGGGTGCAAAACGGTTGCCGGGATGCCGGAGCTTTGCCGTGTCTCGCTCTTCTGATTTGGTGCCTCGTCTCTTGTCCCGTAGGTTTGTGTATGAGAACAATAACATGTCTTCTCCTAAAGTCTACGTCTTGCAGCCTTGGATTGTGAACCTCTTGGTGAATTATGAGCAGCTGGATGCCAATGAGAACCTCCTGGCCGGGCAGGTCCTGCGGGTAGGTACTGAGGGGGACTGTCCTGAAGTGCTCCAACAGTGTTTGAAATCCAAATTCTGGGAAGTGTTCAGCAGTTCCCAATTCGGTGGCTGTGGGTGGGCGACCCTTCCTCTTCAAAGTCCCCAATATTTTTTTTTTTTTTGAGGTGGAGGAACTTTGCCCATTTCTGGTTACGTTGGCTGACTTTTGCACCCCTGGTAGGTGTGCCCTGCTCTCGTCCAAAGAGTTTGCAGTCTCCAAAGTCGTGTTTTCTCCTAGCCTTGCACTCGCAGGCTGCCTCGCCTTCCTCCTCCTCCTCTCTGCGTCCCGTCCTTCCTTGTACCATGTCGTTTGATGGGTGGTCCTGACAGTGGGTAGCATGAGGCAGAAGCAGGACCTGCTGAGGTGTCTGGAGCCTCATCTTGTCTGGTGGTGAGCCTTGGTGGGCCTGCGAGCTCGTCCTCCCACGGATGCTGGCTCTTGTGGGAGAGCCTCTTGCGTGGTGACTCAGGGCATGGGGCTCTGAGGCGCAAAACCTGCTCCTGCGTAGTTCCTGGAGAGCTTTTTGTGCAGCGCTGGCGATGTCTTTGACATTTGATCTATCCTACGTGGCAGGAGAGAGCTTTAGCGAGGGGACTCTTGCCTGTTTGAGGCCCGATGGGCAGCGGGAAGGAAGCAGGAGGAAAACAACCAAGCGGAGTCAGTGCTGCTGATCATTAGCTGGGGACTTGGGGGGATTGGATGAAGATGCTGCGAGACAACTGGGCGCACAAGCAGACGTGAGACCCGCATGAGCAGGGAGTGGTTCCTGCCTTGTGACGGGTTGTGGTCATGACCTGGATGCTGGAGAGACCCAGCTCCAGTGCTCTGGTTTGCTGTTCTCTCGCGCTCTTTGGGTGCTTGTAGCAGCATCCCACCATGGACAACGTTATTGTCAGCAATCTCCTAACGTCTTCTGGGGATGAGATGTTTGAGGCAAATCAGGTATCTCCTTACTAACAGGAGGAGGAAGGAGAAAGATGGATGTTGTGATTTAAATGGAAGGAGAGATGAGATGGGGAGAAAAAAATGACAGCGGGAGAGAGGAGACCCTGTAGTCCTGTTCCCCATCCCGTCTGAAGACGTGGAGGTGGTGAAATTGCTGGTTCCCTACTTCTTGGCCCAGTCCCCTCTTCCAGACAGGAGATCTCTTGCACCTGGGCTGATGAAGACCCAGCAGGGAACGAGCTGATCCCCCCTAGGGCTCGAGGGATTAGTGGGGAGAGTTCCCTCAGTGTGACTACCCTCCAACCTACCCCCGCCCGAGTCCTCCACAATTAATGGAGGTTGGGAGCGTATCTTGAGCAGCAGAGCCTTTCTCCAGCTTGCTCTGGGCTCCAGCTATGCCTACCTTCTTCTCTATCTGTTCCAGATCTATAACTTCCAAACCTACCCTCTTTATCTTGTTTTTTACCCAGTCCTGTGAGCAGCCCTGCCTGCTGCTGGTACCAGTGCTGTCTTGCAGCGTGTGCTAAGCCACTCTGCCTCCGCTGGGAATCAAGAGTTGCCCATAGTGAGTGAGCACGTGGTGGGACTGGCCACCTGCGTGCTGGGGACTGCTGGGTGGCTGAGCTGTGATACCGACGGGAGCAGGATCCTGGAGGCATGGGCATCCTAAAACCCAGCAGCAAGCCTCGTTGGCTTGTACAGAGAGTTTATGTAGTAGGTTTGGCAGGCTTTTGTTGTCAGAAGGTCCCAGCTGACGACAACTGGCCTTTTTAGCACGGTGGGCACCTATTAAAGGACATGGGTGCACCCCTCGTCAGATGCCGGTGGCTTTTGTGCGCGGTGAGACATGTGATTTCCCACCCCCTCTTTGTGCGTCGTGTCCCAACATCACCAGTCAGGTGAACGGTGTACATGACGTATGTGACCAAACCGTAGGTGTGTACCAGGAGAAGCCCAGGGCTGTAGGGATTAGGACAGGCCAGGACTGATCCACAGCTCCCAGCCCAAGGAGCAGGCAGGTACGAGACTTGGAGGAGCAGTTTATTGCTTCCCTCGGGGGTTGTTTTGACCCAGCACGGACATGGCTTAGTACAGGCTCAGGGTTGCTGCACCAGGAGCTTCATTCAGAAGAAGGGAAGGGCTGTAATGATCCTCCTGCTCTCTGTCTCCCTCTGCTTTGCAGAGGAGCACGTGTCCCAGGCCTGCCCAGAGCCCTTTTGCCTGGATTCCTGCTGCGTTGGGGGGAAAAAAAAAAAAAAAAATTGCT
>NW_008794457.1:1297230-1305309 GCF_000699145.1 Aptenodytes forsteri | reverse complement strand
GCTGGTTTGGGAAAAAAAAAAAAAAAAATTGCTTGGTTGTGGCTCCTCTCCCACCTCGCCTTCAGTTGCTCTCTTGCACAATGTGGCGTGTCCCTTGTTCTGTCTTGGCGTGGAGCCTGCTCGGTCCAGCCGGGACCCCTTGGTCTCGGGGTAAGCGTTACCACCTGGCTTCACGGTGAATGGTGACCGTCTCTTCTAAGAGTCCAGGCTCTCGGCCAGGCCCGGTGTCCTATCCTTGTTCACTGGGAAGTCTGAATGAGACTTTTTCCCCCCCCTCCTCAATCTCTTGATAGGTTTTGAGTGACTCAACTGCTCCAGGCCAACCTGGGGTCCTCCAAGATGCCGTCCTACAGGTCTCAGATGGGTCCTACTACATCCGCGTGGTCATTACATCCGAAGCTCTGCAGGCGGAGGAAAAGTGGGTTCTACCGTGACTCGGCTGTGGCTGGGATAGCGGTTCTCCACAGCTGCTAGTGGGGCTCCTGCCTGGTCTTGTTTCAGGTTGTGTTAAGCTAAAGCAATCACAGGGTGGGAAGTCTGCGTGAAAGAGCTGCTAAGAGAAGAAAGCCGGAACGCCGGTGCTCGGTGCTCCGATTTTGGCTGGCTAGGATGGGCAGGGGTCGATGGCAGAAGCTGCGATGCCATGTCGACATGATTAGAAAGGACTAAAGAGCCCGTGGTCTTTATGAAAGGAGCCAGAGCGTTAACCACAGTAGCCTGGGCTGCTCCTTCAGTGCTTTCCTCAGTTTCCCCATTTGGACACCCCTAGACTGGTGGGGTGCTGGTAGCAGAGCCAAGGATGAGCAGCAGGAATAAGTTGGAGGAACCAGGAGCCCTTGGTCCCTGGTGCTCATGCTGAGACGTGTTCCAGCGTGCCCTGACGTGGTTGGCGTAGCTGTTTGGGGAGCCCCGCTACAAGTCTGGGTGGTCCAGCTCCATTCTTCATCTCTCCAAGACGTTCCTGCTCTGTTCTTTTTCTAGCACCCACATGCAGCTGAGGCTCTCCAGCCTTATTTGCAGAATTATCGTCTTGCAGAAGTACACGGTGTGTTTCCGAGAGGAGGCCAGGCTGGTAAGGGCTCTGATGAGTGGAAGCAACTTGTCCCTGCACCTTGCCTTGCTTCCTGCATGCTTACCTGCTTTGAGCTGCTCCCAGGAGCTGGAGGCAGAGGAGGGGTGGCCTTTCTTCTCTCTTCTTCCATGTGCAGCTCCTGGGAGGGTCTGTGGCAGTGACGATGGCTTGGCCTGGGCGCTGGGGCAGGGGATGGCATGAGCCCTCCATGGAGATGTGGTGCATCTCCCCCAGGGCAACCCGGCTGTTACCTCCTGCTGCCGTGCAGCTGCAGGAGACCTACGTGGACCACTGGTGGCAGAGCTGCCTGCTGTCCCCTTGCAGGGGTTCAGGAGCGTCCCCGTGGCCTCGGGCTGGCACAGCCTGGCCTGTGGCTCTTGAAGAGCCATCGGCTGATGTAGGAGGGTACAAACCCCCCGTTGAACGGGGTTGTCCTTTGTGAGGGGGCCCTCACTTTGGTTGGAGGGTTGGTGGCAGAGCTGGGGTGGGTGCGTGGAGAGCCATCGGCTGATGTAGGAGGGTACAAACTGAACGGGGAACGGGGTTGTCCTTTGTGAGGGGGCCCTCACTTTGGTTTGGTGGCAGAGGGGTGGGTGCGTGGGTGCTCGCTGGCCCCAGGGGAGGTGGGACTGCTCGCCTCTGCCTCACGGGTTCCCTTTGCCCCGCAGGAGGACTGCGAGTTTTACCTCATGGCCCAGCGGTTCATCGTGCTGCCCATGGAGAGGCAGAGGATGGAATCATCTGATGGGTACGTCCCACGGGATGGGCGGGGGGCTCTGCTCTGGGGGGGGCTTCCTCATCTTCCCAGAGCGGCGCTGACCCTGGGAGTCCTGGTGTGACCTGGTTGTGGTGGGGACTTTTAGTTCTTTGAAAGAGGAGCACTCTCCATCGCAAGCTTTGAAGGAAGATGAGGGTTCGGAGGGAATCGGTAACTGGCTTCTCTCTTGCTGCAGGAACCAGGAGCCCTCTGTGCTGCAGAAGATGAAGGAGCTCTGGCTGTAAGTACGGGGCTAGCCGTCGCTGGGGAACGTATCCAGACACCATGAGGAGAGCATGCAGGCTCTGAGTGGAGTTAGGGCAGGCTGGCAAGGGCAGGCACAGGCTGTGGCAGCTCCCGGTTAACCTGTGGGACTCCCTGCCCCAGGATATGACAGAGCGGAGTAGACCATGAGATCCTGGTGACGCAGAGGGCTCTCCAACCCAGCCTCTTCCTCTGAGCTGGCAGAGCTGGGAGGAGAACTTGCTTCTTCCAGCTGTGGGCAGTGTGGCCGGGTAGGTGAAGCCCTGCACAGCTCATTCTCCGCTCCATGCTTGTAGCCCCAACTCTGGAGATCCTCAGGGGTCTCCATCGGATCTCTCCAGGAACGGGCCTCCCAGATGGGTATTCCTGGGATACTGAGTGGTGGCCGGATCTGGCACCCAGTGGGGAATCCGCTGCTTCCACGAGCTGCTTCTCCCAAGCCTGGGTGCTCGATCTGCAAACAAGAGCTGCAAAGGGCTGCTGGCCTGCATGTGTCCCAGCCGTAACCAGGCTTTGTCTTCTCCTTGGTCATTGCAGGAGGAGTCTCGCTCTGAAGAACGCTCCCAGCTCAGGTAAAGGGTTGCGGGGGGCACACGATGCTCTGGCTGCTTGGTGGGGCTCCTGGTTCTTCTCGGCTTGGTCTATGTTAGGCAGAGGTAGCACAAACGTGACCAGATCTCACAAGGCAACGTTGCTAAGCCTGAAGCAGGATGAGATGGTGCTGACAGCTAAAGCAACATGGGCCATTGCACGCCCATGCTCACGCTGCTGCTCCAGGACCTGTGTGGAGAAGGGAAAGATAGTTCTTAGAAGCAAAGGAAGTGCGGAGTTTTGTGTTTCCACAGGTTTCAGTGCACATGACAGTCATGCAGCAGAGTAAAAGCATTTGCAAGTGAGGCTTGCCTGAATTAAGGTGTCTTCTCCACTAACGCTCATGTGTTCTCGCTCCAGAGCCATCCATCTCTCAGCTCATCGATGCCATAGGACAGAACCAGCTGGAGGTTTTGAAGGAGAATGCTGAGGAATGCTTGGATTTACGGATGCCCGTGGAGACGCCAGCGACGGACGAGGTTCCCGTCACCCAGTGGGAGGCAGAGCGCAAGAAAGAGGTCAGTCTGGCCGCTGAGACAGCTCATGGTGGGGACCCTGCTCTGGAGGGGTGGGAGAAGGAACGGTAAGAGTGGCGGGCAGAGCTGGAGGTGCGCTGGGGAGATGGTGTTCAACTACCAGTTACGGGTGGGCTCCTGCAGCTTGAGTGGGACTGCCCCGTGAAAACCACGTAATGCGTCTCGTTTCAGAGGGGTGAGGACATCTTCACGGTCCCAGCCAACACGCTGGTGATCCCTCCTGAGGAGGAGGCAGTTGCTTGCCATGCTTCCAAGGCAGGTCAGTACGGTGGCTTCGTCTGCAGGGTAGGCGGGTGGGCAGTTCAGCACCCAAGCACGCAAAGTAAGGGTCTCCCCGGGATGGGGAGAAGACTTCCTTTGCTCTGACTGCACACCGTGCTGGGACGTGACCAGCAGTGCCCCTTTCATTGCAGACACAAGCGAAGCAACTCCCGGGAGGAGCAGTGATGACAGGACAGTGCCAGGTGACCTGAGTGTCGTATCCCAAGCCAGCCGTGAGTAGTGGGACCTCCAGATCCCATCCAGCCTCGTAGTGTTTTCCTCTGAAGTTGGCTCAGCCCATCTTCTCCTTGGATCGAGCAGAGGAGGTACCGGCATGGCCAGGTCTTTGGGAGACCAGGACTCCCAGCCCTGCCTTGAGCAGGCAGGGAATGGTCCCATTCCTGCAGCCTCCTGAAGCTGAGCAGGAGCTGTTGGGAGCACAACGAATTGTTTTGTCCCTTTGATGCCATCGTGGAGCCTGAGTTGCCTGCCTGAGTGTGGGCTCTTGGCTGGCTGTGGTTCGGCACTGGGATGGGCTTGTGTCACCTCACTGGGCTTGGTGTCACCAAGCTTTGCTGCAGAAGTACCTGCAGGAGCTCCATGTAGAGGAGGAGATGAAGGGAGCTGCTGTCCTGGACAGTGCAGGGTGTAGGAGAAGGTCTTCCTCCCACCTGCCTGCTCTCTGGGCAGTGTCTGCCTCTCCGCTGCCTGCTACAGGGGCTGGCTGAGGTCATGGACAGAGTCTGGCTGGAGTACACCCCAGTTTCAGCTGGAAAGGGCTCTTGGAGCTCTCCTCGAGTGCCGTCTCTGTCCGAGACCTCATGCACAGTTCTTTGTAGCCACCGCAGGGTTGCGAGCGGGCAGCTGCTTTCTTTGCCAAAATCAACCCCCTGACTTCATTGTTGCAGCCGCAGAGTCAACAGCCTTGTCGGAGAGCTCGGAGGAATCCCTGGACAACCCCTGGAACAGGCTCCCCCCAATATCTTTGACCCTGAACTCTTCAGATGGTGAGTCCCCATGCCCCAGGGCGTCCAGCCTGCCTTGCTGGCAGGAGACAACTCCTCTCCTCTCGCTGGGTGACCATGTAGCTCATCCTGGATGCTGGCTTGCTTTCCCCTGGCCAAAAAGTAGTGCTGTAGCGTTCCCGTTGCCCTGTGCCTGCATCGTTCCAGCTCCGACGCTCTCCTGCCCAACCTTCCTGGTCCCACCACCAGCCGCCTGCCCAAGCTCACCATGCATTTTCTCTTACCAGAGAAGACCTTTCAACACGACCTTTCACCGAAGACCCACCAAGATGTGGCTGCTGACAGCAACACCCCTGACTTGCTGGAACCGTGCAGCCAAGATTCTCCCAAGGGCTTGCCGCAGGGAGAGCCGGTGCAGACCTCCTCTCCCTCCCTGCTCCACTCCTATGGCAATACCAGCCCGGTGGAGACCGGCACCACCCAGGCAACATCAGCTGCGGAGGCATCCTGTGATGCCCCCCGCCCTGCTCGAGGCCCGCAGGTATCGGGGGGCTCTCAGGCCACCCTGCCATCTCTTTCTCCGGCTTTTCCCGTCTTGCCCAGCAGCCGCTTGCAATCCCTGCCCGAAGGGATGCCTCACAGGGAGCAGGCGGACTCCAGTGGCACAGCTTTCCCTCCAGCTCGTGCCAGGACCCAGGGAGGAGATGCTGTGGGTGCCAAGAGGAAGCTGCTGGCAGGAGATGGCCAGGCACTGCCGGCCCTCGGTGGGCAGCAGCATCCCCAAGGTGCCCCGTGGGGCAGGGGGAGAGGCAGAGGTAGGAGGGTGGAGTTCATGAGCACATGGGGCACGAAGAAGAGCAGAAAGGAGGAGCGGCGGCGTGGAAAGGAGCTTTCTGAGGAAGAGGAGGAGGAAAAGCAAGCATCCCCAGTGAGCGGCCCCAGCTCCAGTCTGGAGCAGCACAGAGCTCTGCAGCCGGTAAAGATGAAGCAGCTGGTGGGGTCCCCTGGGGGGTGGTCCCCGGGGAGGTTCTCTGTGTCCCCCCACCGCTGGTGTCCATCCCCGAGGCCTTTCCTCCCCTGGCTGGTGGGGATGGGGAGTTGAAAGCGGGTGGCGGTGTAGATGCTGGCCCTAACCCTCCTGAAGGAGGATCCGGGGCACTGGGTGAGGGTGTGGTTGAGCCCGAGCTGGCTGGGAACCAACACTTGCTGGAGCATCTTCCAGCTCTCCGGGTAAAATAGGATTGGAAGAGCAGGAAACGACTGAGGGACAGACTCTGGAGTTTTCCTAGGTGTATCGGGGTCTCGGGCTGCGTGGCGGGGCTGTGCTCTGGGTTTTGCGGTTGGGGCAGACCAGCCTCACCCTCCCCCTTCGCTTCTGCAGTACGTGAAGGAGAAGCTGGTCCAGTACAGATATGAGGCACCAAGCCCCGAGCTCTGCGAGCGGATAAGATCTGTCAGGTCAGTGCAGCGACGGCCTCGTACGGCTGTCCCTTGTTCCCCCCACAGCTGGCCCCGTGGGATGCGGGCATCGCTGCTTGCATCCCTGCAGCGGGTCCCCAAACTCTGCCTTACCCCTCATCCTCGTCCGGCATGCGGCAGCGTGTCCCCAGCCGGGTCCCTTCTCACCCTGGCTCCCCCGGTCTGGTTTCACAGGATCTCGAAGGCGATGCTGAAGTGGGCGTGCTGGATACTCACAGACGGGGAGGTGGACTCCTGAGCCCAGCCCATCCTTTGTTTCTTCACCGGTTCAGCGAAAACAGTTTAGGGCTGCCTGGGAAGAGCAGTTGAGGGAGGGATGGGGGGACACCAGGACCTCAGTCCCCAAGGGGACCGCTGAGTGGGTTGGCCTGGCTGCAGAGACCCTGGCTCCAGACGTGCTGGGGACATGACCTGTTGAAGGCCAGCACCCTCAGCGCTGAGAGGGGAAAAAAAGCATCCATTCAGGGATGCCTGTGCGTGAGCCAGCATCCCTCTCCCACCTCTCCCTCTCCCTCCTTTCCAAACGCCCTGGCCCAGCGACTGGGGACAAGAGGTGACCTGGCGCCACCGTAGCAGGGGCGGCAGCAATTGCAGAGGCCCCACAACCTGATCCCCGCTCCGAAGGCAGCGCAGGAGTTTGGACGTTTTATTGATTGGTTTAGGTAGGGTCCTGCGCTGTTCGTTACAAAAAATATCCTGCAGGGTTATGCTGTAGAAATTAAAAATAAAAATTGTATATTTTTTAAATACACAGCTCTTGTATTAAAAAAAAAAAAAAGGGAAAAAAATAATAAGCATCTTGCTGTTTTGTCGTAAACATCCGTGTAAGGAATGCATTTGGTCCGGGGCGGAGGTCAACACAGGAGAAAGCCGCTTGGGTGTTGGGGTAACGCTGGTGCCATCGGGAGAGCTGCGGGGATGGCGAGGCAGGCGCGGCTGCGGCTCGGCTGCAGAGCTGCGTGCTGAACCACCATGGGTCATGGTCCCGCTGATGGAAACTTGCAGGGGGGGAGGGGGGCCGGAGAGCGCGGTTCCCCGCGGGGTGAAGAGCTGGAGTGTGAAAGGGCCTACCCCGCGGGGTGAAGAGCTGGAGTGGTGAAAGGGCCCTGGTAACGCTTGCTAAAAGTGGCTGGCTGCCAGCACTGCCGCTGCCTGCGCTGCCTCCCCAGGTGCTGCCTAAAGTCACCGGCTCCCCTCCCTGCAGCCTGCCACAGCAGAGGCCATCCGGGGAAGGCGATGCCGCTCGGCACATCCCGAGGGCTCCGGCACGGTCCCTGGGCATCCCTGCCCTCCCGGGCGATGCTGGTGGCCCGGCTGTCCCTGCAGCGAAAGGTGTCGTTGGCCGGCCCCGCGGCCGCATCCACGCCAGCCCGGTACGGAGCAAGACCTGCGCCCCGTCTCTGCTCTCCACACCCCAGCTGCCAATCACCCCAGCACCGTGCGCTTGCTTGCAGGGTTTTATTGGGAACAGTGCAGCGGCATGCAGGGGCTTCACTGTCCCAGGGCTGGCTCCCCCCGGCCTGGCACCGGGCGTCTTTGGTCTACGGCTGCTGAGTCTTGTGCATTCGCAACAGTTTGTGCCAGGGCTTGCGGCCGCTCGCCTTCGGTGCCCGCTCCAGCCTGCAGCTCCTCCAGCCCGGCATGGGGCCAGTCCTGCGGCGTGGCACCTAGAGAGGTCACGGGTGCTGGCGTGAGCGCAGGGGGAACCCTCCGCACCCCAACACCTGCTTTACCAGGGGTGCAAGGGAGGGGAGCATCACGTCTCACCTGCGGCATCCGAGGACGGTCCAGGCTTGCCCTCTGGCTCCGGGAGGGAGTCGTGCTTGGTCCTCCGTTTGAACACAGGTGACCGCCGCAGGCGCAGGGGGACGGTGCCTACCGGGGGAAACACAACCCAGCCCCACGTTACGGTGGGGCGCAGCCACCTGGCTCCTGCCCCCTTTCTGCCTGCGAGCCCAGGCAGCCCGGCTGCTGCCAAGTACCCCCAGGATCTTCCCAGTGTGGCGATGCCATCATCTATCACCCCGGCACCGTGGGCAGCCACCCACCAGCTGAGACAGGCAGCACCACCAACCACGTGGGCTGCCACTGTGCCACTACCTGCCTCCTCTAGAGTGGGGTGCAAGGGGGGTTTAGGGTCCCCCTCCACCCCCC
>NW_008794457.1:1292989-1296884 GCF_000699145.1 Aptenodytes forsteri | reverse complement strand
TCTCCCCAGCCGTGGCAGGCTGCTGCTCCAGCCCTCCCGGCCCCCGGGCTCCGGCAGCCCGCTGGGTTCGGCCAGGACAAAGGAGCACCGGGGCTGGTCGGAGCTGGTGCCCTGTGGCTCGGATGGCAGCTGCCTCCCCAGGGCTTTCCAGGCTGGCCGGGGCTCGGCCAGGCCGGCGCTGGGCTCCATTGCAGCGGCCGGGCTGCGGAAGGGTGCGTCTGCAGGGGAAGGGAAGGCAGAGCTGTGGGTGCCTGGCAGTGACGGCCCCAAGGGATGGTTCTTGGTGCTGGGACCCCGCCTGCAGCCACCCCAGGGACCCAGGGCAAAGGGTTGGGTTTCCATCCGTCATTACCAGGGTTGGGCACCCATGGGTGCAGGGCACCCTCCCGAGGGTGCCCGTGCCCACCAGTCCCCGTTGGCTCCGGTCCCCATACAGCGCTGCTTAGTGCTAGCGGAGGGGACAGAGCCCTCTGCCCTGGGGGCCGGTGTGACCCCCCTGGCACCCACTGGTGACCCACCTGTGGACACGGAGTGCGTACGGGCCTTCAGGGAGGGGGGGGAGTCTGCAGAGCTGTCCACGATGTCCCCTGCAAGCACAAGCCACCAGCAGCATCAGTGAGCTGGGGTCTGCCCCGTGCCACCAGCACCCAGCGAGAGGGGGGACGTGGTGGGACCCACAGCTGGGAGCCTGAGGGGGCCTGCCCGTGCCCACCCTGTGGGTGCCCAGCTGGGTAGGGATCAGGGTGAGGAGGATGCAGCCCCTCACCATCTGAGCCGGCTTTCTTGATCTCGCTGTCTTTGCTCTGCAAGGGGAAAGAAACCTGGTAAGGAGGGGGGTCAGGGTGGCAGCGCCCTCAGGGACGATGGGTGGCAGAGGGCAGGGTGCTGCTGAGCTCTGGGGTGGCTGCAGGGGATGGGTGCATGCCAGGGAAGGAGGGACAGACAGACACCATGCAGTGCATAGGAGCCCATGTATCGGTCCCCTTGCGGAGGGTTAGGTGACAGGACAGAGGCCGAGGCAGCGGTGGCACAGAGCTGGGTGCTGCCGGTCCTGGCCGGGGGACCCCCCCATGCCATGAACCACCACCTCCACCCGCCCTTTGGGTGCAGGATCTGTCCCAAAAGTGGAGCTGCTCCCCACCTGCTGCTTCTTGCCCTCGGTGGCCGGGCCCTTGGTGACACCAATGCGGTGGAGCATGACCTGCACGCGTTGCTCGAAGGAGCCGGGCAGCTCCCCCTCGCTCTTCTCCAGGTGCCTTTTCTGCAGGACAGACACAGCCCTGCCAGGGGCACGGCACCCAGCGCAGCACCCACAGCACCCGCCTGCCTGCCTGCAGGGCACCCAGGTCCCCAACCCCAGCCGCGCCCCTGGAAGATGGAGGCATGGCCACAACCCAGCGGGGATGTCCCCAGCCATTGCTCCAGTGTCCCCACGTCCCCCTGCAGTGCCCAGCTGACGCCACCACCAGCACCCTTGGGTGGGAGCAGCACCCACTAGGCGAGCCGAACAGCAGGGTCACCGGCAGTGGCTCGGTGACGGTGACAGTGCTTACCTTGTCATGCCTGACCCCCAGAGCATCCTCATCCTCCCCAGACAGCAATATGAGCGACTGGGATTTGCCCTCCCGCGAGTACTTGGGCCGGATCCTGCGGGCAGAGTCGGGGGTCTGGCAGTGCTCGGGCTCCGGCCGGGGCTCGGCAGCGAGCCCTCCCTCCTCCGATTTACTCAGCGGTTTGCCCGCCTCGCCCGCCTTGCTGGGGGCCCGTAAAATGTCACTGAGCATTGAGCGCCTGCTCCTGGGGGCAGTGGGGCCGCCCTCGGGCTCCTTCTCACACCTCGAGCCCCGGCTGGATTTGGGTTTCTTGAAGGCAAAAAAATTCCCGATTTTCTTCTTGAGGGTGCGGGAGCCGGAGGGGGCCAGAGGGGTTGATCCCGGGCAGGTCTCCGGAGCCGTGGGGCTGAGGAGAGATGAAGCATTGGGAAAGGTGAGCTCTGGGCTGCCAAGGGGCTAGGGATCATTCCCCCCACCCCCCACCCCAAAGGGATGGATCCAGACCCTGGACACCCCACCTGAGATGATGCTGTCCCGGCAAGGGCAGCTGTTCCCAGCATGGGGACCCTATGGGTGCTGCCCCATTGCCTCCCTGCTATAGGACAGGCCCCAGGCACCCAGGCTCGTGGCAGCGGGGTGCTGGCTGCATCATCCTGCACCCCGTAGCCGCATCCCAGCCCTCTCCCACCAGCCTTGCCCTTGGCAATGCCCCGGGGAGATGCACAAGCTGGGTGCCTGCTGTAAGAAGGGATGTTTTCCCCGGCATCCCTCTGGCACCGGGACCAGCGGCGTTTGCAGGGTAGGTGAAATCCTGGGGCTAGGTGGGTCCCAGGGGACCCTTCCCTCCCCCCCCCCCCCCGGCTTACGGCAGCTCCTCTGGGATGAGCCTTTTGGCAAAGAAGTCCTCCAGCCCCTCGTCCACGCGGGTGATGCTCCTGTCCTCGCTGTTCTCACAGGCCACAGGCTGCACCTGCGAGCAAGCGCAGCTGTCAGCCCGGCACAGGGCAAAGATACCCCCACGCACGAACACGTGCGACCTGGGCTCGTGCACCTACAAGTAGGTGCCTGTGCGGGGTGGGTGCTGGCACCCTCTGTCTCACTGTGCATCCAGCACAAAAGCCAGACCACGGTGTTATCAGCTGCATCCCAGCTCTGATCCTGCCGCATCCCTGGGGCATCGGGAGCTCCAGCCCACCCCGGGTTCCTGCCAGCTCCTCGCCCTGCCCGTGCAGGCAGGGTAGCTCACAGCTCCTCGCCCTGCCCGTGCAGGCAGGGCAGCTTGGCTGCCAGCCCTCTGCACCCCGCTGGGTGCCACGGCTGGGGTGCTGGTGGCTCCCCAGCACGGTGGCTGGGGTATGGCATCCGTACGCGCTCAGGTACCCGTGCATTACACACAGGTAAGGTGCCTCTGACCCTCCTTGGTGACACACAATGGCAAATCCTGCTAAAGCCCTCCTAGAGCTGGGCCAGGTCTCTGACCCCGCCGTCCCGTGGGAGAAGCCTTTGGCAGGGATGCTTCCTCCATTTGAGCTCCAAGGAAGGGAGACCCGCGCTGCTGGTGGCTGATGGAGCGGGTGACCTGCAGGGACCCACATCTGCATCCTTCAGGCTGGTACTCATCCTCAAGTCCAACCTTGGAGTGCCACCACAGCCTGCACGAAGGCCACCCACTCCATCCCCACGGCAAAGCGGTCCATGCCGTGGCCAAGCCTTCCTCCATGGCACCTTCCTCGCCCCGGCACGTGGCACCGCATCGGTGGCTTCCTATCGACGAGAGGGAGGCGCTTCCCCATCGGTGGCATTTCAATCCATAACGACTTTTCATTACGGCTGGATTGATGCCGCTCAGGAGCTGTTCCAGCCATCTGAGATCTGCTCTGCCTGTCACATCACATCCATCAAAGCCCGTCCTCGCTCAAGGCTTGGCCAACCCTGGGTGCTGAGCGTGCCCATCCCGCTGCGGAGAGATGTGCCAAGGTGATGGCCCCCCAGGCCCTGCCTGGCCCCTGCCAGCCTCCAGCATCCACCCTGCCTGCGGGAAACGGCTCCTGCCTCTCCTCCAGCCCCGCGGCAGCACTGGTCCCACCGCGGTCCAAGGGCGAGCGTCACCGCGGCTGTGCGAGCCGGGGCTTTCCAGCAGGTGGAAGGATCCAGCTGCATCACGGTGGTGTGGGGACGAGGTGATGCTGGCAGGATCCGGCCCTGGGGACGGCGACGGAGCCGGACTCTCTGCTGACTGCACCCAAAAGTTACTTTTCCTTTGGGAAGGGGGCTGCGAAGGCAGGATCCCCAGGCGCTCGCCCTTTCAGTGGGGGGGGAGGCGAAACCCGCCCCGCCGCGGT
>NW_008794457.1:1282302-1291992 GCF_000699145.1 Aptenodytes forsteri | reverse complement strand
GGGTGGGAAGGATGCTCCGTCAGGGACCAAGCCGACCCCCACAGCAGCTGTACGGGACAAGCTCTGCCAGCGCCGGCCCAGCGAGCAGCACCCACGAACGCACCCCGTTTTCCTCTGCAGGCAGCTCCTCGGCCCCCCTCGTTACCCACTGGTCGGGGTCAGGATGCTGCTAGGCTCAGGGACATCAGGGGTCCCCTGGGTGCCAGGCGCTGGGGTCTGGCGTGAGCTCTGCTCCAGCCAAAGCCAAATATGCATCACAGCCAAGGCCCCGAAAAACAGAAGTTGTCCATCAGCTGCTCGTTGTCCCTGGCCCCCCTGAAGCCCCCCCCCCACCCCAGGCACGCAGGGCTCCGTGGGGCAACACCAGCGGTGGAGAAGCCTGGGGCAGCTCAGCACCAGCAGCAGGAACACCTGCGGGCAACATCTCCGCCCCTGTGCCAGGTCCCTGGGGTACTGGACGGGTTGGTGATGCCCATGCCTGGGGTGGTCCCTGGGATGGCGGGGGTAGATGCCGCGGCATCTGGAGTCATGGACAAACCTCCCACCCCTGCCTGGCTACCTGAGGAGGGAGCTCAGGGCATTTACCCCACTACCCATGGGGGCTGAGCCAGCCAGCCCCCCAAAAACAGCCCCCCAAAAACAGCACAAGAGCAAGCTCAAGGTGAGCTTTGCCCACAGACCCATGCCACGGCACCGGGAGAGGCTCTCTGAAGGGTCCGGATCCCTGCCAGCCTCTGCCCGGTAGCATCATCATGGATGGCTCTGCCCATCAGCCCCTCAGATCACCGCTGCGAGCCCCCTGGCCCTGCCATGCCGTGGTGAAGGCAGCGCAGCGCACACCGAGCCGTGGCAGAGGGAAAGCCGCGCGGTGGCCTTACTTCTCACGGTTGGCGTGGGCCGAATGCTCCTGAAATGCTTGTTTTTCCTCCGCAGGGCCATCTTGTACTGCAGGGAGAGAGGGACGGTGGTGGCTTCGGCATTGACAAGCTGGCCGTGGCAAGCGGCATCCCGCGGCAGCCGGAGCCAGCCAGGCTTCGCCCGGTGCTGGGTGCAATCCCTCCATCGCTCCCAGACCCCCAGGGCTACATCCCCTCATCTCAGTCCGGCACTGAAACCACCCACGACGCCAGAACAGATGCTTTCCCAGCCGGGACCCCGCGCTGCGCTGGACCCCAGGTCCCAAAGCGACGGCCAGCCAGAGGGGCTGCGTGTGGCCAGGACCAGCCCGGGCCACCGCAAGGACATGGTCCCGGTGCCGGGCAGGGCAGGCAGCATGGCCGGGCAGGCTAACGGTCCTATTTCCCAGCACTAATTGCCTTAGTGCTGCCCTGGGGGGTGCCGGGGGTGCGTGCACCCAGAGAGGCCGCGGCGTTAAGCCTGGCATCATCCGGTAAGGCGGATAAGAGGCAGTTATAGCACAGGCATCATGCGGCGGCAGCGGGGTCGGACCCTACCTCCTCCGTGGTGAGGTCCGGAGGATTCCTGCCCCTTGCCGGTGCGGTGGCATCGTCCTCAGCCAGCTCCGGCAGCAGCGCCTGGAGGTCGAGCCCCTGCTTGGGGAGGCTCTCTGCCTAAAACCATTAGGAAGTGCTTAAAGTATCCCGGGGGCTGAAGCACACCCGGCCGCCCTGCGTGCTCCGTGCTGTTCCGCTCCCTTCCCGGGATTTGCAAGGGGATTTAGGTCTGATTAGCCGGCTGCCAGCCCTGGCGCAGCTGCCCCGTGCCTGCCCCAGTGCACGAGCAGCCGGTGCCCGGCTTCAACCCAGCACCCCCCCACCACGCAGCAGCTCCTGGAATTCGCTCAGGACATTAATGCTGCCTTGACCACACTGGGAGAGGATTACCTGGGAGGAAAACCAGCCTGGGCGGGAATTGTCCTGCTTCCCAGACAGCAAGTCTGTGGCCATAGCGTTGACTGGCGCCTGGGCAATGCCGGGGTACCCAGATCCCCATCCCGCATCCCAGCCCCGCATCCCCATTCCGCAGGGGCTGGCGCTCACCAGCTTGCACTGGGCGACGGTCAGGTCGCCCAGCACGGCATCCACGATGCAGTCGGCCACGGCAGCTGTGACGGACAACTTGATTTCACTGGGAGCAGAGAGAGAGGTGTCAGGGCCAGCACCCACAGCCCCTGCAAGCCATGGGGCCAGCCCCCGCAGGGAGAGCCTTGCTGGGGAGTGGGTGCCACGGCCGAGCATCCCTGAGGGGCACCCAGGACATGCCCTGGGCTCCGGCTCGCTGAGCGTGTGCTGCCAGAGCGGGAAGGGGAGCAGGCGCTGGCTGGAATGGGGAATGCCGAGTGCATCCCCCCCATTGATGCTTGGGGCTCCCCTCTGCCAGCCACAGGGATGTGCCTGCAGGAACATCACCCTGTGGGACCTCCCAGTTCCCTAGGGGCACATCCGAACTGGATCTGAGCAGGAAGCAAAGCCACAGCTGGGAAAAAGCGGCAGCAGGACCCAGCACACCACCACCACCACGTGGGGAGGGGAACAGTTGGTAGGGAGCCCCCAAAATCCCCATCTGGCCCCACGGGTGAGAGCCAGCTGCCGAGCGAGAAGGAAGAATGGCGCGTCACCCACTTCAGCTTGCTGAAGACATCGGTGATCATCTGGTCCAGGACGGCGCTGAGGTTGAGGTGGTCCTGGAGGTAGATCCGCTCCGACATGGCGTTGACCAGCTGGTCCCTGACCCCGCTCTTCTGCACCACGGCTGGGCAGAGGCTGTGCGCCGTGTCCAGCGCCGCCTGCATGATCGCCTGAAGTTTGGGGAGGAAAGGGGAGTTTTTGGTGTCTTTTCTATCAGGATTCACGTGGTTTCCAGGACACGCCATGTCCCTCATCCTCGGGCCGAGGCTGATGAGCATCCCATGCCGCCGGCAGCTCCTCGCGGGTGCCCACCTGGATCTCCCGGCCGCAGATCTGTGATGCTTCCTCTGTGAGACACTCCAGCTTGTGCTGCAGCTTGCCGTTCTGGTACGGGGTGTTTCCCGCTTCGTACAAGAGGGGCAGGATCTGCCATGGGAAGAGAGACAGCACGGATCATCCCGTGGCACCTCATCCTTGCTTTCCAGCCTTCCATGCGCAGCCTGCATCCATGGCTGCCCCGTGGAAGAGCATCGCCTGCATCAGCTGGGGAGACGCAGCGACCTTCTGGCTTTGCTGGGCCAGGGTTGGGCACCCTGGCCCCTCGCGGTCCCTGTGTCCCCCCCCAGCCGGACCCTCAACTGCTCCCCACCACTCACTGACCCTCCTTCCCCACCCTGCGCCCAGCCACACCGCTGCCCACATCAGGGGAGATCCTTTCCCATCCCTTTCACCACCTTTCCACCACCAGCACTGTCCTCTTAAATCCTATCTCCACCGGATTAAGTACCCAGGGGGGTGCCAGGAGAGTCGGGAAAAAGAAAAAAGGAGGTGGTTTGAAGAGACGTATAGGAGGAGGAAAAGGCGCAATGGGGAGAGAGAAGCGGGAGCAGGAGGGTCAAACCAGGGCTGACAGTGCCAGGAGCTGCCCAGCCAACGTGGTGGCCTTCGTCATGGGCTGATGGAGCATCCTCATCACCGGGCTGCGTCCAGCTGCGGTGGGATGAGGGTGCCCCAAGGATGGACACCCCGGGGATGCGGGGAGTGTTTCTCACCGGTGTGGGCATCCGTGGGATGCAGGGTGTGCCCAGAGCTGGAGCACCCACCTCCTCCAAGGAGGGGTGCAGGAGCAGGGGGTGCCCTTGCTGAAGAGGGGGTGCACTTGTAACCCCCCAGTTCCCGGGTGGTGTGCACACACCTGTGTGCTTGCGCGTGGGGAGGATTGAGAACATTTTGGGACTTGTTCTAGAAGGGGATTCAGAAATTCACAGCTGTTCTTTAACATTTTGCAAAAGCTCGGTGATGGGCATCTGTTGCATTGACAATTCTGGTGTTCCCCAACTGCCGGTTAATTATGTCATTAACTAATCAATAATCTGCTTCGATCCTGAATTGAAGCCGGGCGAGTTGAGGGGTTTCCCCGCGCGGCAGACTCACACTGACGGAGAGGTTGGCGTTCCTGATGGCCTCCTCTGCGCAGAGGATGTCCGCCTCCGCCTCCCTGCCCGGGCAGGCGCTGAGGATGTCGACATGCTTCTGCACGCTCAGACAGATCTCGTTCACCATCTGGAGTGCGGAGAGGCTGCATCACGCACTGACGCCGGAGCAGCACTGCCAGTTCCCCTCCTTGCTGTGACTTTCCCGGAGAAGGATGTGCCGGAGCTGCCCAATGGGGCAAGCAGGGGCACAGGCAGGTTACAGCCCCCAGAGCATCCCTGCCTAATAACTGGGGATGCCACGTGGTGGGGATTTGCTTGCGAGCGTGCGCAGGGAGCTGGGGACACGCTGCGTGGGGTAGCATAGCAGCGAGATATCCCAGCGTTGCATATGCACGAAATGCATGGATGCCACCAGGAGGGTTCCTTGGAGATAGCCTTTCTGCCTGGCCCCACTCTCATCCCTCGGGACTGCTCTGCCCTCCACTCAGGAAAGGTGAAAAGGGGTTTGTGCTGCTTGCGGGAGCTCACACGAGCTAGCCAGGTGTTGTTCGGGGCAGGGGAGGGCAGCCCCATGGCAACAACTTGGCCGGCAAACCTGTTCAGAAGAGGTGGTGAGGATGCCCTGCTGCAGGCGGAAGGTCTGCGTGGGCAGCGTGCGCCGCAGCTGGTTCCTCGTCAGGCAGGACTGGAGCTGCAGCAGGCAAGAGGCCATGAGCAACTGGTGTCGCAACCGGTGTCGGTGGCACCTGGCCCCGCACCCCCCAGCCCGCGTCCCCCCACCTTGTGCACCGCCTCCTCCGTTTTCTCGGGGTTGCTGCGGTATGCCTGCGCCACGTCGCTCATCGGCAAGGGCATCGACTTGAGGGTGTAATTCCTGCGAGGCAGCGCAGGGGTGAGCGGGTGCTGCCGGACCCCTCGTCAGCCTTGCGGGGCTCACCCCCGCCATGCATTTCCCCACGGACATAACGTCAGTCCAGAGCCCACCCGATGGCAGCCCAGACATTGCCCCGAGGTCCAGCCCTGGAGATGGGGATGGCCAAACTCTGGCCGTCAGAAAAACCCAATGGGGCGGCAGCGACCACCCGCCCGGGCTCTCCATCCACCCCTCTTTCTTCAGACCTCCAGAGAACCTGCACAGCCAGCCACCAGACCTGACGGTGTGCTCGGCAGGTGGACAACTTCTACCCGTCTTTCATGGGCAGGGAGGAGAGGAGCATCACATCTCCACCAACAGCAGATCCCCCTGTGCTCGCTGGGGGCCGCCTTGGGTGACACGGGGCTGTGCTGGGTTAGGATGCAGAGGCCAGGGGAGACCCTGAGGTCGGTAACGAAGGTGCCATCACCGAATGGATGGCAGGTTGCTTCGCTGGCTGCAATGCCCGAGCTGTGGACCAACTGCCTTGGGACCTGTATGCAACTGTGATGCACTCGCTGCTTCAAGGGGACAAGAGGGCCTGGGGACGGTGACATCCTGGTGCCAGAGGCTCCTTTGCATGGTGGTAGCAAGCCAGGAGGACCAAGCGGCTCCTTCCTTACCTCTCCAAAGCTTGAGCCACCTCCAGGAGACCATGGGCGGTTGTGTTGTTCCTGTCCCAAACCACGGTCCTGCAAAGAGAAGGACACGAGTGAGCCCTGCCCGCACCCACCCAGCCCCGAGGTGGGTGCCCACCCACCGGGTGCCAGGAAGAGCGAGCCCAAGGCTGACCCCAGGCACCAGAAAGCCTAGAAATGGGGTTAAAAATCAGAATCTCAATATTCAAAACCTAAACTTGGACTTTGCAAGGAGCTGTAAAATACGTGGGTGCCTGGAGGGAGTGAAGGGCAGGGAGGACACGGTCAGGCACCATCCTGCTGGCGGGGGCAGACGTCCCCCAGAGGAACAGCCCTGACTGGGAGATGTCCCCTGCAGACACCCTGCCTTGCCTTTGTGGGCACAATGGGGGTCAAAAAATGGCATTTTAGGAACTGGTGCCAGAGCGTGGGGTGAGGGCAGCGACTGCAAGGGTCCGGCTGCAGCATCCCAGGATGTGCAGGAGCCTGGCAAAGAGCTGGCAAGTGCCGGGGCAGGGATTTGAGCTGCTCTCTCGCCGTTCACATGTCCCCTGCCAGCACTGCCAGATGACTGCCATGAGAGCAAGATACGGTCACAGCATCTGACCGTGTGCCAGGAATGGTCCAGGGCCACATCCGTGGTCACCAGGAGCCATGATAAGCCTCCTCTGATGGCATCAGCATCACAACCAGGACCACCCGGCACAAGGTGGGAAGGGCACCCACAGGGCCATGTGGACCTGCTGCTACCTGAGCTTCGTGTTGATCTGCAGGGCCTTGGCTAGCATCTTGGCCCCCGTGTCCCCCATGGCGTTGCCGCTGATGTCCAGAGCGATGAGACTGGTGTTACTGCCCAGGGCACTCAGCAGGACGTTGGTTCCCAGCTTGAGGCGCGATTCGGCCACGGACAGGGACTGGAGAGGCTAGAAAGGGGACAAGGAGGGGAGAGGTGGCCAGGACACACGTCAGGACGTGTGTCACCCTTGTAGACACAGCCTCCATCCCCGTCCGGCAGCCGCTGGGCTGGCAGCTGCTGCGGGCACCTGGTGCTGGTTTTGGAGAGCCCAAGTCACGCTGAGCCCCAAGAAAAGGAGGGCAACGGGTGCTTAGGCAACACCCTGGATTTAGCTCAGATGCCTGGCAGGCAGCGAGGAGGAAAGAGGTTGGTTTTGGGTTTTTTTTTTGGAAAGCTGGGCTGCAGCCAGGTTACACCAAGCATCTCCTCTGTGCCTTTAGCCAGACACAGGCTCCCGCTTTCCCAGATGAACGGGAACAGCTCTCGCTTCTCTGTCTGAGCATCTGCTTCAGACGGAGGAAAATAAGAGCAGAAGGATTTGAATGGCAGTGGGAGGAAGGGAGTTTTTCTCCCAGCCTGTGCTGGGAGGGATCTGGACAGCACCCTGGCACGGAGGCTGCATGGTGGTAGCGGAGGGTGACCGAGAGCACGGGTGGGACAGTTGGGGAGGTTGAGGGCAAGCTGGACTTACGCAGTCGTCCTCCTGGGTGAGCTGGACGATGCGGTGCAGGACGTCCAACAGCCCATCCCTGCGGGAGAGGTGGTGGTGGGGGGTTACACGCGCATCCCCCAGGGCCACAGGGGCGGCTGGCAGCGCTCCGTCCTCCCTCCCGCTCTTGCCTGAGGCTGCGACCTGTCCCTGCAGCACCTGCGGTCCCATAGGGACAGCACCAGGAGCAGGTGACGGTCCCCCCACGGCCCCAGTCTCCCCATTGGGTTGGAGCAGGCAGACGGGCAGGCAATCCCTGGCATTCCCGACCAGCCCATGGGCTTTGGATGGGGAGAGAGTGTCGAGGTGGGTGCATGGTGCCAGGATGGCTCCTCGCCCGGGTGCTGCGGCTTTGCGCTTACTTGGATTTGATGTTGAAGTTTTTCCCCAGAGAGACGTGCCTAATGGACTTGCTTCTGCCGATGGAGAGCACCAGCGTCACCATGTCGGGGTCGAAGCCTGTGAGAGATAGGAGACACTCCCTGGGATGCTCCAAGCAGTCCACAGAGGTGGCACCAAGGTGGCCCCTCACAGGAGACCCGCAGAGCCACCAAGCTGCTGCCATGGGATGGTGGAGAGATGCCCAGGGCAAGTCCTGAGCATCTTCCTCCTCTTCATGGCTCCCCCAAGGAGACCGAAGACCCGTGCAGAGCCGGGGTCCCTGAGAGGTGACCCCAGAGAAGGAGCACCCGCTCTGGGGACTCCTGCTATTTGGGGTGCCAAGGCTGTGCTGAGCGCTTACGGAGCTAGAGACGGCGCTTGCTTTCTGCCATCCCGCAGGTATGTGCCCTCCGTCACCCACCCACCACCCTGGACAACACGGGAGGGGCTCTCGCAGTTTGCAGGCAGCTGCCTGCACTCCCATCCTCACGGCTGCAGCATCCCCAGGGAAACTCGGCAAGCAAAGGTGATGTCCTTCCCACCAGGCAGGGATGCGGGCAGGGATCTGCTCGTGCAGCCGCTCTGCCAGCCAAGGGCAAGAGGCACCAAGACCCACCTACGGGACCGTCCCTCCTGCACGGAGCTGCTCTACTGGGAAAGCCAAAAATAGAAGCATATTTTGGCAAATGTTGGCCGGAGATTTTGGGTAGGAGAGTGAGCTTTTGGAGCACTGGTGGCCTGAAGAGGTTTTTGAAGGACTCCAGACCACGTCAGCTTTCCCAGAGCCAGCTGGCTGTCGAGGAGCTGCATGGTCTGCTGTGAGATCTTAGCAAGACTGCTTTAAGGTTTGGGGCCTTTTAGGTGAAATTAAGAGCTGGCAGAGGTGATGTTTGTGATAACTAGGATTGCTCGCCCATGGCTTTGGAGGCCACAGCGGGACAAGGTTAGCAGCAGAGGCTGCAAACTCCTGCAGAGAGGTGGAAAGAGTTTCAGCCCAGGGAGACCTTTTTAATGCTTCAAATCCCCAGCAAGCAACGTGAGACCACCTCGGGTTCAGTGAGCTGAAGGGGCTTGTACCAAGAAACATATGAAACAAGAATTTTTGGCAAGTCCTGGGGCAGGAGGGGATGAAGAAGTCACCCCACACCCCGTGCTGGAGATGCTCCCTCTGAATGAGGGGAGAGGCAAGGGCCACCACCGCTACCCACCACGGGATGCAGCACTGGAAGGTGATGGAAGAGGCCTGGCATGCTGGGAAGGACATCAGCGGATGAAGAAGAGCACATGTAAGGACTTGCTTTGGGAAGGCGGAGGGGTGATTGGTTTTGGGGGTAAAAAGCCATAAAAGCCTGATGAGGTGGTAATTTCTCAGGCAGGAGTCCACCGCTTGCCGTTGGGTGCCTTCATCCCCGTGAGACACAGCTGGTAGTGCTGCAGCTTCTGCTGCTAAAGGGCTTTTACAGGTGACAAGTGCAGTTTAATGTAGCATTAGCCAGCGCGGTTAAGAGGCCGGCAAGCGCAGCAGACCCTACCCATCTCCCTGGGGACTCCTAAAAGCTCACGAGGTGCTGGGGCTGAGCTGGCCTCTGCCAAACGGCCCGTGGTGGCTGGACCCGCAGATGGAGGAGATCTTCTCCCAGGCGGGGAAAAAAGCAACCTACCGTTGTCAGACAAGTCCAGGTCACTGATGGAGCTGGCGTGAGGGATGAGATCCTGGATGACCTGGGCCCCCGCTGATCTCAGCTTGGAAGAAACAGCAAGACATCAGTACAAGGGGAGGCGCCGAGCCCTGCAAACGAGATCCTGCCATCGGGAAGGTCACCCCAGCCCCGCAGCAGACAGGGCACGGACCTTCCCGCACAGGGAGCAAGCCCCCTTGACTGCCGCAATGGGAACCCCTGGCTGGAATGACGGCACCCGTGGGTGCTGGCCCCTCACCTCGCAGTTGCTAAGGTCCAGGTGCAGGTCACTGATGTGACTGTTGTCTGCCAGCCCTTGCAGCAACGCCCTGGAAAAGTCACCGAAGCCACCCATCGGTGCGAGCAACGGGGGCACCAGCACTCACCATGGGGCACCCCGCAATGGTCCAGGCAGTGGGAGCGGGGTGCTGGAGAAGACATCCTTCCCAGAGCTCTGTCTCTCACAGCCCCATCCATCCTCCCCCACCAGCCCTCTCAACACGCAAAGCCCTCCCCAGACCCCAGACCATGCTCACCCCATCCCCTCGGT
>NW_008794457.1:1276211-1282287 GCF_000699145.1 Aptenodytes forsteri | reverse complement strand
GCAGCCCCACCTCACCTTACAGCATCCGCTGGCAGCTTGGTACCTGCCAGGGAGACGTGCCTGAGGGCACAGGCCTGGCTGAAAAACTCCTTGATGTCAGGGGAGATGGTTTTCACCCTCCTGAAAAGGATGGGCACAACGTGGCATCATCTGCCACCCGGCACCGGCCACCCGCCTGGGTACTGCACTCCCCTCCCCGCCGTGCCGGGGGCTTACTTGTGGGAGTAGACGTTTTTGGAGAGATCCAGATGGACGAGGCTGGCGTGGCATCCGTGGACCAGGGCTCCAAAGAGCTGCCGGGGTGGGGATGCGAGCCGTGTCGAGGACAACCCAGCCGGTGCTGCGGCCCCTCGCACAGCCCAGGGATGGATGGGTGGGTGATGGTATGGGACGAGCTATGGGAGGTGCTAAAGGGGTCTGCCCCATGCTGGGGCTCCCTTCTTCCTCCTGCTCAACCCCGAGTCCCCCAACCCGCCTACGGCAGCGGGCACAGAGCAGGGCATCGCTGGGCTGGCTGCCCACTGCCCCACACACGCCCTGTCTCCGCAGCCCCGTGCCAGCCTGGATGGGGCGGCAGCACCCCCCAGCAGCACGGCACGGTTTCAGGAGGGGGACCGAGGGCAAGGGTTCGCTGCCAGGACACCCTGCGTGGGTACTCACAGCATCCAAAGGGCAGTCCGTGCCGGCCAGGCTGAGGTGGGAGAGCGAGTGGCACTGGCGCAGGAGGCTCTGCAGATTCTGCGGGCAGAGAGGGCTCAGCAGCTTTGCCCAGGACCCTGACCCTCCCCCCGCCCCCAGCACCCTGCAGCCCAGAAATCCTCCTACTGAGCACAGGGATGAATCCTGCACAGAGGGACCCAGCCCCGTGCTGCTCGCTCCTGGGATGCCTCCTTGCTCCAGGTGGCATCTCCCACCCTCCCACCAGGAGATGCATGGGGATGTCCCCAGTGCATCCCCCAACCGCCCCTGGGTAGGCAGGGAGGTGTCGCAGCTGTGACTTCCCAGTCTCTGGGGTGCTGCAAGGCAGGGCACAGACCCCAGGAGACCAAAGCCATCCAAACTACGATGGGGACGGAGCCCAGGTGGTGTCACCCCGTCACGGCCCAGGCACTCACGCTGCTGTCGTCCCCAGCCAGGGTGCCGGGGTTTCCGGAGAGGTCCAAGTGCCGGAGGGAGGATCCGATGGCTTTGTTATCTGCGAGGGCCTTGCACAACGTGCTCATCCCTGCTTGAGGAGAGGGGGAGAGATGGATGCCCGTGGGGCCCCTGCACCAGGGAGAGCCATGGAGCCAAGGAAGGGGCACTTTCCTACAGCTGGGGCAGCAGGACGTCGCATCCTTGACGATGCCCTTTCCAGGGTGTCCCTGCAGCCCCTCCAGCCACCCCTTTGGTGCCAGCTTGTCCCCAAGCACCGCTGTGCCCAGCCTCCCAATGGCACCCAGGCAGGGAGCGGGATGCTGGGCTGTACCTTTGGCAGTGAGCATCGTCCTAGCCAAGCTGAGGCTCTGCAGACCCTTGGGACTCTTCTCCACGTGCCAGCTGAAGGCAACGATCCCTGATGAAAGAGCAGAGAGCCCTGAGCGGCCGTGCCAGCGCAGGCGGGTGTTTGTCCCACCCTGAGCTACAGCCCCCCAGGGCGGGGGGCAGCTGCCAGTGGGATCCAGAGTTGAACATCAGTTTTCATGGGTGAAAACTCATCCCAGCCCAGAAGTTGGGTACCTCTGTCTTCCAGCTGGTTGCCAGCAAGGTTGATGGTGTGCAGGACAGAGTCGGGATGGTTGCTGAGCGCCTGGGCCATCCTCTGCACGAAGTCACTGCGGGGGAGAAGGGCCACCCATCTGAGCAAGCTACGGCCACCTCCAGGAGACACGGCTGCCAACCCCGCAGCCTTACGGGGACACGCCACCAGCACCTACCCACACGGCAGAGCCAGCTCCATCCGAAAGCAGAGCCTCTGCAAGGGTGGGTGATGCCCACTGGCCTCCAGGCTACTAACAGTGAGCTTTATGCTGTGGAGGGGATGGGGCACCAACACCCCCCTGGCACACGGGTCCATGGACCCCCCTGCTCTCATGCACGTGAGGGGATCACCACCGGGCTGCCGAGACCCTGCTCATCACCGCGCCAGGGCCCTGCAACGCCTTTGCTTACGCTTTCAACCCGCTGTTTTCCAGCACCAGCTCCTCCAGCGTCACCGATTTGCTGAGCATGTAGAGCAGCTGCTCCGAAATCTCCTGGTTCTGGCAGGGGAGAAAACCTTTTTGGAAACCCAGCCATCTCCGGCACGCCCAGCGCCGCGGCGCCAGCACTCACCAGCCTGAAGTCCTTGCAGGAGAGCTTGGTGAACCACAGGTTGAAGGACAAGGCGGCGACACTCAGTGCCATGTCTCTGCAGGGTGACAAGGACGAGGGAGTCGGGGGCCAGGCTGAGCCAAGCCTGGTCCCAAACGGGTGCCCCAAGACACCCAACCCTGGGGTGCCCCAACACACCATTCCATGGAGCCGGACTGGGATCCATGAATTTAAAGCAACCCACAAACAAAACTCAGCTTCACCAGGTTATTCCCTCAGGGAAAATAACATTAATCAAAATATTTGCATGCTTCTGTCAAACACTGGGTGGTTTTTTTTTTAATCCTGAGCTCTCATGTAAAGAACGACACGGGTTTTGCTGGAGTGGAAACGAGTTTCAGCTGAACCCTCGCTCCATCTTTCTCGGGATGGAGACGTGGCTGAGCCCCACGGGGATGATTCTGGGCACAGCCAGAGCTCATGGCCCCGCTGTAAGCTTATAACCCCGTAACAGCTATTTGTTAGATATATATATATATATTTATATATGCGAGGGGGAGCAGAGCCGGCTGCTTTGCATAGGGAAACACCTGACAGCCATGAGCTGCCAGGAGCCGGCAACGGTCAGGCCCCGCTGTAAGGTTATAACCCCGTAACAGCTATTTGTTAGATATATATATATATATTTATATATGCGAGGGGGAGCAGAGCCGGCTGCTTTGCATAGGGAAACACCTGACAGCCATGAGCTGCCAGGAGCCGCTGCAACGTTCAGTTTTCACCCCCGTAAGCAGCTCGCAGGCCTATTTAAGTGTTAAAAATGAAGAGGGGAGGCTGCCCGGCCTCTCGGGGCTGTCGCCCCATGGGACGGGGCTCATTGTGTTTGGTGCGGGGGAGTGTCAGCCTGCAGATGCGGCGTCTTCGGAGCGAGTAAAGCGACAAAAGCTTCTAACACAAGCGGAGGAGCGTGTTGTGCCACCCCTACCGTGGACGGGGAGGATGGGGACAAGTGCTGGCATGGCACGAGGCACCGCACGCGGCACGGCCAGGGGACTCACCGGCTCTCCAGGTGGCTGAAGTCCAGCAGGTTGAACTCCCGGCAGTCCTGGCTGTGGTAGATGTTGTCCACGTCCTGTCCGGATGGACGGACACACGGGTCAGGCTCAGCACCTGGTCCTGGGGAGGGCTCGGGTGCCCGGCGCTGCTGGATGGAGCTGAGCCCTCGGGGACCCTCCCCTGGGGAGCCCCTTGCCTAAATCCCGAGCCTAAAACCTCCCCTGGCGCTGCAGCTGCCAGGGCACATGTCCCATATTGGTGGGACGGCTCGGTGGGTCTTGGACCCCTTCTGCAGGGGCTGGCCAGAAGGCGGCAACGCGCCCCCAGGCTGGTGGAAACAAGGGTGTGGGGAGAGGTGGGCTGGAGTCGGTGTCCCAGCGGAAGAGGGGGAGACCTGGTCCTGCTGTGGCTGGGTCCCAGCAGGGTTCTCCTCTACTGGGGACACCCAGCAAGATCCCAGATTTCCAGGGGCTCTCCTTACGTGACAGTCTGGGAAACAACCTGGTCCAAGGCATCTCATCCCTACCCGCACTTTGATTCCGCCCCACCAAGGAGCAGGGGACACTCAAGCCAGGCAAAACTACAGTTCCCAGCTCTGGGATGTCCCTGGGATGCTCCCAGCCCCAGCAGCCCTGTGAGCATCCTGCTTCCCTGCCTGCCAAGCGGTACGCTGTCATTGTCTCTTCTCCATGGGACAGACCAGCTTACCCACTGGATCTCCTCGCGGAAGGCAAAGCCGTTGTAATCACATAAAGCAGCATAGGTCAGCGAAAACCCTCCTGCAAAGAGAAGGCAGTCTTGGTGGCAGACCTTCCCACCAGAACATGGAGAAGACCTCTGGGGAGGGCAGAAAGCAGGAGAAGGATGGTGGAGGCTCTCCCTTCCCTCCTCAAAGGGGCCAGAGTGTCCTGCGTGGTCTACTGCCAGCCCAAAAGCGATCACACAACTCCAGGGGCTGTAGCTAGCTTTGCTTGATCCATGTAGATACCAGGCAAGGTGCATTGTTATGATGATAATAGAGGTATCCTACTCCAAACCAGGCTACAGGAAAAGCCCCCGGCTCTGCAGCGATGCCATATGAGGTGGGTGGAAGCATCCACAGCTGGACACCGAGCATCCTTGCCCCACAGCTGTCCTGCTCCTTTCTGGGGAGCTACGTCCCCTCAAACCTGCTCCTACCCCGTGGGATGGGGTGGGCTGGTGGAGAGCAGACCCCACTAGCAGGGCTCCTTCTGGCCTAAGCCACCACGGGTGCCCTGCCAGCAGAGGTGGGGGCTGTCAGCAGAGCTAGCGTTGACGGACGCTGGGCTGCGATGGTCCCCAGGGTGCTCCAACCCTCCTGGCCCATCCTGGGGGAGATGTGTAGGGGAAAAGGGCTTACCGCAGGGCCCGGGGCTGCTCTGCAGCATTTCCTCCAGCGAGTCCGTGATCCGCCGGATCCTCTCGTACAGGTTGGGGGGGGAGTTCTTGAGCAGTGTCCTGGGGAAGGACCAGAGGGGTGGCGTGGCGGTGGGCTGGGAGAAGAGCATCCCTACCACTATATGCTTAGCTACAGCCCCTGTGTGTGAGGGTGGCCAGAAATATCCTTCCCAATGCGATCGGGGAGCAGGGTCTGGCCTCCATTAATGTGGTTTTCTCCTGTTAAAAGGCGCTAATTGTGAACCCATCCCATACCTGGGGCTTTTCTGAGCAAAGAGTTTGCTCTGGTACCTACACAGCTACCCCTGAGGAGCAGAAGACCCTTACCCAGGGGATGAGTCTGGAAAGACCTTCTTAAGTGACATGGTGACATGGATGACAACTTGCTCCAAATCATCAAAGGACATGAACCGGAAGGCGTAAGATGCTGCATCCGTTTCTATGACAACCTGCGGGGTCCAAAGGATGGGAGATGCCTGAGCGAGCTGGCAACACACGGTGTCCCCAAGCCCCCAGACACAACGGTGACAGACACCAGCCCCTCGCTGCCAACACTCAGCCGCTGCTTATAAACCCAGCCAGAGCACTGTGAGCACAGGGAAGGCTGCGAGCACCAGGAATTTTGGATAAAATACATTAAAGAGATCATAATGTGCCAGAAGGCGGCATAAACCTCCCCAGAATTCAAGCTAAGCTAATGCAAAAGCAGCCCAAAGCAGCGGGGGTGAGAGTAGCCTTGACTCTGCCTGCAGCAGCCACAGCTGGGAGGACAGAGGTTTCCTCCCTGAATTTATCTAATCGGGTTTTGAAGCTTTTTTAGCTTTCGGTTCGTACCAGAAAAAAATCCCATGGCAACACGCTCCCTGATTTAATTACACGCTGATTGAGGCGTGGGAGCGAGATGACAATTATCTGCTGGCATCGCGTGAGGACGGCGCTTCTGCCGGTGCCCGGGGCTGCGGGAGGCAGCGGGGCCCGGCCCTGCCTGCAGATTAATAACCCCTGGGCTTTCCATATCCCAGTCAGATGTCTCACCCCCCCTCCAACCCTGGGGTTTCAACCACCAGCACCCCTCGCTCTCTGCCCAGCTCCCCTTTATTTCTCTCCCGGGGCTCAGCCACGCAGCCTGCCCAGCAGCGGAAACCCCCTTTAGAGGCTGGGGCCATCGTCGCTGACGATGCTTTAATGAGCAAGAGACAGACAAGAGGTTAACGAGGACCGCAGCCCTGTTTCGGCCGACACATCCAAGCCAGGGCATCCCTTTGCTCTCCTCCATGGTTCCCACCCGCCCCATCTGACCCACGTGCAC